>NW_028270182.1:30195719-30355777 GCF_037043375.1 Chiloscyllium plagiosum | reverse complement strand
GGGAGAGAAGGCTTGAGGGGCCAGATGGCCTACTCCTGCTCGTATTCCTTCTGTTCTTATGTTCCCACTTTCCAGCCGTCCCTTTACCTGGGGGTTGCAAAGAAATATTGAAAGTTCTGGCCTTGTACCGTCAAAAGTCACCTTTGTTCAATTTTGAACACCAACTTTTAGATCTGGTCTATTATTTTCTGCAACTATTTTAAAACTAGTAGAATTATCGTCAGAGAATCCCAAGTGTGGAAGCAGGCCATTCCGCCCATCACATCCACACTGACCCTCAGACCCTCCTACCTTACGCCTGTAACGCTGCATTTCACATGGCCAATCCACCTAGCCTGCACATCCCTGAACACTGTAGGCAATTTCACATGGCCAATCCACCCAACCTACATATCTCTGAACAATATGGGCAATTCAGCCTGCACATCTTTGGACTGTGAGAGGAAACCAGAGCACGGACGAAATCCACACAGGCAACCTCAATAAGGTGATCATCCTGTTCCTATTTCCCAGTTCCACCCAAGTAAGTTCACCGGGTGAACTCCCATGAATATCCTCCCTAAGCACAACAATAATGTTATCCCTAATCAAAAACACAATTCCACCTTCTCTCTTATCCCCCTTTCTATCCTTCCTCTTACATCTATTCCCTGTCCTGTCCAACCGAAGCCACGTTTCTGTTCGACCCACCATATCCCAGTCCCATGTTCAAAACCATATCTTAAGCTCATCTGCTTTCCCTGTCAAACCTCTTGCATTGAAATAAATGCAGTGCAGTGCTATCAAAAGGACAGACTGATGGGCAGAGGGGGTGGGATGGCCCTGTTGGTGAGGGATGACGTTCAGTTCCTTGCGAAGGGGGAGACACAGAATTAGGAGATGTAGAGTCAGATTGAAGGGTGGCTAATGATTAGATTCATTACTTACAGTGTGGAAACAGGCCCTTCGGCCCAACAAGTCCACACCGACCCGCCGAAGCGCAACCCACCCGGACCTAACACCTAACAATACGGGGAATTTAGCATGGCCAATTCACCTGACCTGCACATTTTTTTGGACTGTGGGAGGAAACCGGAGCACCCGGAGGAAACCCACGTAGACACGGGGAGAATGTGCGAACTCTACAGAGTTAGTCGCCTGTGTCGGGAATTAAACCTGGGTCTCTGGAGCTGTGAGGCAGCAGTGCTAACCACTGTGCCACCGTGCCACACTAACGTTGTCCCAGTTTTCAAGAAAGGTGGGAGAGAGAAAACAAGGAATTATAGACCGGTTAGCCTGATGTTAGTGGTGAGAAAGATGCTGGAGTCGATTATAAAAGATGAAATTACAGCTCATTTGGATAGCAGTAATTGTATTCGTCAGAGTCAGCATGGATTTACAAAGGGGAATATACTGACTTGGATTGAAAATTGGCTTGCTGACAGGAAGCAACGAGTAGTGATAAACGCTTCCTTTCGGAATGGCAGGCAGTGACTAGTGGGGTACCACAAGGTTCGGTGCTGGGACCGCAGCTGTTTACAATCTACATTAATAATATAGATGAACGTATTAAAAGTAATATTAGCAAATTTGCTGATGACACAAAGCTCGGTGGCAGGGTGAAATGTGAGGAGGATGTTACGAGAATACATGTTAACTTGAACAGGCTAGGTGAGTGGACGGATGCATAGCAGATGCAGTTTAATGTGGATAAATGTATGGTTATCGACTTTGGAAGCAAGAACAGGAAGGCAGATTACTATCTAAAAGGAGTCAAGTTTGTTAAAGGGGAAGTACAACGGGATCTAGGTATTCTTGTACATCAGTCAATGAAAGCAAGCATGCAGGTAAAGCAGGTAGTGAAGAAAGCTCACTGCATGCTGGCCGTCATAACAAGAGGAATTGAGAATAGGAGCAAAGAGGTCCTTCTGCAGCTGTACAGGGCCCTGGTAAGACAGTACCTGGAGTATTGTGTGCAGTTGTGGTCTCCACATTTGAGGAAGAGCATTGTGGCTATTGAGGGAGTGTTTGGTAGGTTCACGAGGTCAATTCCCAGTATGATCACATGTTGAAAGATTGGAGCGACTCAGCTTGTATACACTTGAGTTTAGAACGCACAGAGGGGATCTGATTGAGACCTACAAGATTATTAAAAGGTTGGACACTCTGGAGGCAGGAAGCATGTTTCCACGGATGGGTGAGTCCAGAACCAGAGGACACAGTTTAAACATAAGGGAGACGCAATTTAGAACAGAGTTGAGGAGAAATGTCTTCACCCAGAGAGTAGTGGGCACATGGAGTGCACTGCCCCAGAAGGCAGTGGAGGCCAAGTCTCTGGATACTTACAAGAAAGAGATGGATAGAGATGTTAAAGATAATGGAATCAAGTGTTACGGAGATAAGACAGGAACAGGATACAGATTGTGGACGATCTGCCATGATCATAATGATTGGTGGTGCTGACTCAAAGGGCAGAATGGTCTATTCCTGCACCTATTGTCTATTGTAACCTGTCAGTCCGACAATATTCTGTGCCTTGCCCTTGCCTGCCTTGCCTGTCTAACTTCTCAACTGTACCCACCTCAGACCTACGTCCTTTCTCACTATCTCTTTCGGTTTACCCCCACGCCCTCACTCGTTTAATGCCTCCCCAGTAACACTAGCAAATCTCCCTACATGGATATTAGACACCTTCCAATTCAGGTGTAATCCATCCTTCTTATGCACGTCAATTCAACCCCACAGAGAATCCAATGATCCAAAAATGTGAATCCTTCTCCCCTGTATCAGATCGTTAGCCACGCATTCATCTGCTCTACCCTGCTATTCCTACTCTCACTCGCACGTGGCACCGGGAGTAATCCAGATATTACTACCAACAAGGACCTGCTTATTATCCTCCAGGCTAATTTGCTATATTCTCTCATCAGGACTTCATCCTTTTCTCTTATGTCATTGGTACCAATGTACAGCGACCTCCCACTGATCATTCTCCCCTTTCAGAATATTCTGCACCCTCGGAGCCATCCTTCACCCAGACAGTAGGGAGGCACCACCCCATTCTGATGTCTCACTCTTAGCGACAGAAACCGCAGTCTGTGCTGCAGACTAGAGAGCCCTCTTTTTTCCGTCGATTGCGTGGAACCTGATATACCTCACATTACACGAGTAACTTGGCTGTCAGTGCGATATTCCCCTGAGAGTCTGTGACCCCCGACGCTTGTTTGAGATGTAAATAACCACAGGAGACTCCTGCACTACTTGCCATCCACTCCTCCCTTTCGAAGGGAAACCCATCTACCTGACTGGATCGGCAGTTTTCCTACCTTTCTGAAACTGCCACCTATCACACCCCCCAGCTCCTGCAAATTCTTCATTACCTTTAACCATCGCTCCATCTGATCCATGAAATCCTACAGGATTTGCATCCTCATTTCCTAAAGACAATCAGGATCATTGAAACTTTCCTTAATCTCCTACATCCAACAGGAAGAGCACATCACTGTACGAATGGCCATATTTGCACCTTAACAGTCCACAGATCCAGAAAAAGGCACACAGTCTTACAGCGTTACAATACATGACTCTAGAATAAATTAGTACCAATATTTTATATTTAAAAACTTAATCAAAGTATCATAAGATTTGTATTTAAATAAATAAACCGTTGCCCTACTGAACCTAATCTTATCCCTCTTGCCAGCACCTGGCCCATATCCCTGCGACTTCTTTCACTGGCGCGCAGGAGGCTGAGGAGTGACCTTATTAGATGTTTCTCAAATCATGGAGGTTTGGTATCAGTAACGTGAACAGCAGGTGTCCTTTCCAGGAAGAGACGTGATTCAAGACTGGGTACATACCTTTTAAGGTGACAGCAGAACAGCTTTAAAAAGGCGTTTGGTTTTTTTTAAATCTTTGTTCAGACAATGGTTTATGTGTGGAATGAACTATCAGAGGAAGTGGTAGTTGTGAATCAAATTACAATTTTAGGGTGGCACAGTGGCTCAGTGATTAGCACTGCTGCCAGGACCCCAGGTTCGATTCCAGCTTTAGACAACTGCCTCTCTGGGACTTGCACATTCTCCCAGTGTCTGCATGGGTTTCTTCCAGGTGCTCCAGTTTCCTCCCTAATGAGAGAGCAGCCCAATGGTTGGTAGGACAATGCTGCCTTTACCTTTTACACAGTAATGCCACTGTGTCTCTGGGATGGGGAGAGGGAATGCTGAAGGTGATGGATGGGACACCACTCAGGCACAATGCTTTGTCCTGGAGGATGTTCACTTTCTTTAATATTGTTGGGGGCTGCACTGATGCAGGCAAGTGGAGAATTTTCCTACACAATCCTCATGTGTACCTTATAGAGAGCAAACAGACGTTGGAGAATCAGGGGTTTGGGGAAACTGAGATTGTTCTCCTTGTAGCAAAGGCAATTGAGGGGAGCTGCGACAGAGGGGTTTAGAAAAGTTACACGTTATAATAATAAACCTTACACCGAATAGCTCATTATACAAGGATTACAGGACACACATTAAAGGTTTGGGAAGATTGAAAGAACGTTTATGCAGCAAATGGTATTCAGATGTAATACAATACTCACATACAATGCGAATATCCAGGTCCTGATGAATTGACGAATTCAATCAGAGTTTTGTGTTACAATGACTGAGATTACCATCTGAATGTCCACCTGTAATATCCTGTAATACAAGTTTATAAAATCCATCACTGTCTTTTCACGTTAGAAACTCGCACCATCCCCTCCTCTTGGCCCAGGATGACTGGACACATTACCCCTTGTGGAGGTCAGCAGTCAGTTCCGGTGGAAATCTAAGTGGGTTTCTAGGAGTTTCCACCGTGGGGCTTCATGTGACTGAACAGGGCAAATCTTTGATAAATGGGACAGAATATTCCACGAGTCAGTGAGATGTGGAGAGCAGGATTTGTTTCCTTTTCTTTCCTTCCGTGCTGCTGCTGTGCCTCATCAAGAAGACATGGGGTGTGAAAGGCTCATGCAGCTTGATGGTCAAGCTGTCTCCATTCTGACCAATGGGCAGCAAGCTCCTCCTATAGAGTATCTCTAAAAACAGAGCAACTCTGCATGCTTCACACGACCCAGTGTTCCCAGTAAATGTTTAGAAGAATGGGGCGGGGTGGGATCTCCTGGAAAAAGGCATAACTGTAAAGTACTAAGAAGATGAAGAGTGAGAGATGCACAGGAGAAGGGGGCAATAAGTTGTCAGATGGAGTATAATTTGAGAAAATGGGAAGTTGGTCATGTTGGAGGAGATAATAAAAGAACTGAGTGCTATTTAAATGGTGGAAATTGTAGAAAGCTGCACTACAAAGGGACCAGGGGGTAATTGTGCAGGAAACACAGAAAGCTAGCAGATTCTGGGTCAGTCACGAAATCATGGGTGCTGTTTCAGATTCATCAAGTTAAAGGTAACACCGACACGGGTAAGGGGTTTCGGTAGCAATGGAGCTGGGGTGAGGGGGAGACAAGCAACATTTTAGAGATTGGAATTCCTGGTGTTTGTGATTGTGTTGATGTCAGATCAGAAGGTCACCTTGGGATCAGATATGAGAGCAATATTGTAAAGGGTCTAGTTCTTCCTCAGGCATTTCCCAGTGAGAGGGAGGGGTTCAGCAGTAAGGTAAAGTAATTTGTATTAGCAACTGAAGGTAAAGGGGTAACCCATCATAGTGTTTCATTGGAGGAAATTGCAGCTAATCGAGTAATGGGAGTGTGATAAGCAGTTTGATAACTTAGCAACAGTGCAGCAATGGAGAGAGATGATGGGGAGGGAGAGCTGGGCATTGTCAGTGTACATGTGAAACCTAACACAGTGCTTTTGGACGATGTCACCTCCTGGCAGTATGTAGGTGAGATACAGGAGGGGCCAAGGAGAGATCCTTGAGGGACACCAAATACAAGGAATTCAGAAAGGAAAGGGAGAGTGGAGATGGAGCAGGATTTACAAATGATGGTGAGGTCAAATGTTAGTTATTTTAGCAGAATGGATGAGAAGGACATAACCAGAAAAGACAGACAGAACAAGGAAGAATACCTGTGAATTGGCGAAGGGGAGTGATGAGCAGGAAACAGAGTTGGAATGTCTGTAGTTTAGCGAGACAAGAAAGGCTCTGATAAGGCTTGACAAGAGACTAGAGAAAGATGCAAGATTGGGACAAAAATCAGGAACACCATGTGAGGCAGTTTGTCTCGGTGGGCTAGTGGGAGGGAGGGAAGCAGCAGAGGCAGCTGATCGGATTGTCTCAGACTTAGTGACAGAGAAACTCAATGTGCTCCTTGCTCTTGTTGTTGGAGGGAAGGATGAAGGAGACAGGATGATGGACATTGTTTTACAAAGAAACAAAACCAGGGTTAGTGATGTTTAAAATGAGTGAACAAACCTAATTTATTTAACTTTTATCCAGAATATTAAAATGTACAACTGAAGTCCTTGTTCGAATCCCAGCTCGGCAGATGGTGGAATCTGAATTCAAGAAAAAAATAACTGGAATTAGGAATCTCCTGATTGTTAATGGCAAAAAACACCTGCCAACCTGACAGTCGCCCAACAAGCTACTCATTGTATTAATCACTGCAAAGTCTCAACAAAGGAATGAAACTGGATGGACCACTCGGCATCTAACAAGGCATTAGGAAATACAACCACAGAATCAGCCCTCTCGACTCTGCAACATCCTGCTCACTAACATCTGTTTTTGTTTGTGCCACAACGTGGCGAGCTGTTTCACAGACTGGTCAAGGAACAGTCTGCCATAGTCATACTCACAGAGTAATCCCTTACAGATAAAGGCCAGACACCACCATCACCATCCCGAGATATCGAGAGTGTGGTGACAGAAAGCACAACAGGTCAGGCAGCATCCGAGGAGGAGAATCGGCGTTTCGAGCCTAAGCCCTTCATCAGCTTGACCTGCTGTGCTTTTCCAGCACCACACTCTCGACTCTGATCTCCAGCATTTGCAGTCTTCACTTTCTCCTGAAATCTCTGGATATGTCCTGTCTCACCAGCAGGACAGATCAGGCAGAGGTGATGGCACAGTAGTGTACACACAGGAACCATTTGCCCTGGGAGTACTCAGCATTGACTCCGGTTACCAGGAAATCGCATGGCTCCTGCTGATTACCACGTACCGTGCTCCCACGGCTGATAAATCAGTGCTCCTCCATGTTGAATAACACTTGGAGGTAGCACTGAGGCAATAAAATGGTGACAAGCCTACTCTGGGTACAGGATTTCAATGTCCTCTACCAAGAGTAGCTCAGCAGCAGGATTACTGACTGAGCTGGTCGGGTCCTCAAGGACATAGCTGCTCAACTGGGTTTGCAGAAGGCGGTAATGGAACCAGCAAGAGGGAAAAACATACTAGATCTTATCAGTATGAATCTGCCAGCTGCAAATGCGTCTGTCCGTGACAGTATCGGTAAGAGCGACCATCTCACAGTCTTTTTGGAGACAAAGCCTCACCTTAAAGTTGAGAAAAACCTCCATTGTGCTCAGTGGTACTATCACCGTGCTAAATGGGACAGATGTAGGAACTCAGACTGGATCTCTCTGAGGCACCATGGGATAACAACAGCAACAGAACTGTCCTCCAGCACAATCTGTAATCTCATGGGTTTGTACATCCTGCACTCACCCATCACAATGGACAGGATCGGAGGGCATGCCATGAGCAGCACCAGACAGACCTAAAAATGAAGTGCCAACCTGGTGAAGCTACCAAGCAGGACTATCTGTATAATCAAACAGCATCAGCAGCAAGCAACAGAGCCAAGTGATCCCACAATCAATGGATCAGATCAGAGCTCTGCAGTTCAGCCACACCCAGTTGTGAATGGTAATGGACAATTAAACAACTCGTTGCAGGAAGCACCACAGATATCCCCACCCTTACTGATGGAGGGGTCTCACGCATCCATGCAAAAGATAAGATGACAGCATTTGCAGTAATTTTCAGCCAGATGCAATGTGAGATGATCCATCTCAGCCTTCTCCAGTGGTTCTTAACGTCACCGATGTGAGCTTTAAGCCAGTTCAATTTAGTTCGAACAATATCGAGAAATGGTTAAGTAGTGTAAAGGCGATGGGTCCTGCTAGCATTCTGGCAATAATACTGATAGCTTGTGCTCCAGAACATGCCACCCACCAAGCCACGGACCGCTCCAGCACTGGCATCGACCAACAATGTGGAACATCGCCCAGGCATGTTCAACATAAAAACACAGGGCAAATCCAACCCAGGCAATTTCCCTCTGCCAGTCCACACTCGATCAGCATAAAGTGATGGAAGATGTCGTCAACAGGGCTATCAAGCAGCAGCTGCTCAGCAACAGCCAGCTGAGCGACACTCATTTTAGGCTCCACCAGGGCCACTCAGCTCCCGATTGTGTTACCGCCCTGATTCACAAGCTGACAACCAGCTGAATCCCAGAGGTGATATTACAGGGGTTGGTCACATTATATATTAAATGATCTGGATGAAGGGACTGGGGAAATTCCAACACTGTCCAACACCGCCCCTCCGCAACCCTGTCAAACACTGCTCCCTGCCCCCAACCCTGTCCAACACCGCCCCCTCACCCCAACCCTGTCCAACACCGCCCCCTCTCTCAACCCCGTCCCACACCTCCACTCCCCAACACCATCCAACACCACCCCCTCCCTAACCCCATCAAACACCGACCCATACCAACACTGTCCAACCCCGCCCCCTCCTCAACCCAGTCCAACACCGCCCCCTACCCAACCCCATCCATCACTGCCCCCTCTCCCGACCCCATCAAACTCCACCCCTCCTCCAACGCTGTCCAACACTGCCCCCTACCCAACCCCATCCATCACTGCCCCCTCTCCCGACCCCATCAACCACCACCCCTCCTCCAACCCTGTCCAACATTGCCCCCTCCCCGACCCCGTCCAGCACCGCCCCCTCACCAAACCCGTCCGACACCGCCCCCTCCCCAATCCCGTCCAGCACCGCCCCCTCCCCCAACCACATCGAACACCGCCCCCTCCCCAACCATGTCCAACACCGCCCCCTCCCCGAACACCATTCAACACCGCCACCTGACCAACCCCGTCCAACACCAAGCCCTCCCCAGCACTCTCCAAAACCACCCTCTCCCCAAACCCGACCAATACCGTACCCTCCCCAACCCCGTCCAACACCGCCCCCTCACTAACTCCGTCCAACACTGCCCCCTTCCCCAACCTAGTCCAACACTGCCCCTTCCACAATACCGTCCAACATTGCCCCCTCCCACGAAACCCTTCAAATATCGCCCCCTCCCCAACCCCGTCCAACATTGCCCCCTCCCGTAAACTCCTTCAAAAACAACCCCCTCTCCAAACTCGTCCAACACCACTCCCTCCCCAACCCCGTCCAACACCGCCCCTCCCCAACCACATCCAACACCGCCCCGTCCCAAACACCGTCCAACACCGCCCCCTCCCAAACCCGATCTAACACTGGCCTCTCCCCAACTACGTCCAACACTGCCCCCTCACCCAACCCCGTCAAACACCACCCCACCCCCAACAGCATCCAACACCACCCCTCCCCAACCTCGTCCAACACCACCCCTTCCCCCAACCCGTCCAACACTGCCCCTCCACCAACACCATCCAACGCCGCCCACTCCCCCAGTCCCGTTCAAAACCGCCTCCTCAAGGCCCTCGGCAACCCCATCCAACACCGCCCACTCCCCCAGTCCCGTTCAAAACCGCCTCCTCCCCAACACCGTCCAATACTGCCCCCTCCACCAACACCATCCAACACTGCCTACTTCCCCACCCCGTTCAAAACCGCCCCCTCCCCAACACGGTCCAACACCACCCCCACCCCAACCTTGTCAAACACTGCTGCCTCAACCCAACCCTCTCCAACACCGCCCCCACCCCAACACTGTCCACAACCACCCCATCCCCCAACCTCGTTCAACACCGCCCCATCCCCAAAATAGTCCAACACCGCCCGCACCCTCAACCCCATCCCATACCACACCCTCCCCAACCCCGTCTAACACCGCCCCCTCCACAAACCCCTCCCACACCTCCCCTCCAACACCATCCAACACCGCCGCTTCCCGAACTCCAACAAAACACCGACCCCTCTCCAAACCCGTCCAAAACCGCTCCCTCCCCCAACCCGTCCAACACCGCCCCCTCCCAAACCCAGTCTAACACTGCCCCCTCCCCACAACGCCATACAACACTGCCCCCTCGCCCAACCCCGCCAAACACTGACCCCATCCCCAACACCATCCAACACCGCCCCCATCCCAACCCCGTCCAGCACTGCCCCCTCCCCCAACCCTGTCCAACACCGAACCCTCCCCCAACTCTGTCCAACACCACCCCATCCACCAACGCCATCCAACACCGCCCACTCCCCCAGCCCCGTTCAAACACCCGCTCCCCAACCCCGTCCAACACCACCCCCTCCCCCAAATTCGTTCCACACATCCCCCTCCCCCAACACCATCCAACACTGCCGCCTACACAACCCATTCCGATACTGCCCCTTCCCAATCCTGTACCACAACACCCCCCCAAATCTTTCCACACCACCCCCTCCCTTAAAACCGTCCCACACCAACCCCCCCGCCAACACCGCCCAACACCGCCGCCTCCCCAACCCCGCCCGACACCGCCCCCTCTCCCAACCACATCCAACACCGCTCCCTCCCCCCAAACCCGTCCCACACTTCCACATACCTCAACACCATTCGACACCGCCGACTCCCCAACCCAGTCCAACACCGACCCCTCCCCACCCCGTTCCAACACTGCACCCTCCCCACCCCTGTCCAACACCTCCCCCTCCCCCAACCCCGTCCAACACCGCACCCTCTCAAGCACCGTTCAACACCACACCCTCGCCCAACCTAGTCCAACACATCCCCCTCCCCAACCATGCTCAACACCGCCCCCACCCCAACCCTATCCCACAACACTCCCTCCCTCAAACCCATCCCACACCACCCCCACCACCAAACCAGTCCCACACCGCCCCCTCCCCCAACACCACCCAACACTGCCTCCTCCCCAATCCCGTCCGAAACCGCCCCCTCCTAAATCCCGTACGACAACGCCCCCTCCCCAATCCCGTCCAACACTGCACCCTCCCCCCAAACTCGTCCAACACCGCCCCCCCCTCAACCCCGTCCAACACCGCTCCATCCCACAAACCCGTCCAAGACCGACTCCATCCAACCCCGTACAACACTGCCCCCTCCCCAGCCCCATCCAACACCTCCCCCTCCCCCAACACTGTCCAACACCGCCGCCTCACCAACCCTATCCAACACGGCCCCCACCCCAACCCCGTCCAACACGGCCCCTCCCAACCCCGTCCAACACGGCCCCTCCCAACCCCGTCCAACACCTCCCTTCCCCCAAAACCCGTCCAACACCGCCCCTCCCAAAACCTCCATCACCGCACACTAGCCTAAACCCCCTCCATCACTGCCCCCTACCCCCAACCCAATCCAACACCGCCCCCATACCCCAACCCCATCCATTACTGTCCCTCCCCTACCCCGTCCAAAACCGACCCACACCAATATCGTCCAACACAGCACCCCCCCAACCCCGTCCAGCACCACCGCCAACCCCGTCCAACACCTGCTCCTCCCAAACACCGTTCAACACCGCACCCTCCCCCAACCTAGTCCAACACCTCCCCCTCACCAACCCCGTCCAGCACCGCCCCCAACCCAACATTGTCCAACACCACCCCAACCACCCTACCCCGTACAACACCGCCTCCTCCCCAACCCCGTCCAAAACCACTCCCTCCCCAAACCCGTCCAACACTGCATCCTCTCCCAACCCTGTCCAGCACCGACCCCTCCCCCAACCCCGTCCCACACCACCCCCTAACCCAACACCATCTCACACCACCCCCTCCCCAACACTGTCCAACACCGCCCCGTCCTCCAAACACGTCCCACACCGCCCCCTCCCTCAACACCGTCAAACACCGCTGACTCGCCAACCCCATCTGACATCGCCCCCTCCCCAACCCTGTCCCTCAACACCCCCTCCCCTAAACCCGTCTCAAACCACACACTGCCCCAAATCCCATCCAACACCGCCCACTCCCCCAACACCGTCCAATACTGCCACCTCACCAACCCGGCCCAACACCAGCCCCTCCCTAACCCAATCCAAAACCACCCCCTCCTCAAACCCGTCCAACACCTCCCCCTCCTGAACCCTGTCCAACACCACCCCCTCCCCAGCCCCGTCTCACACCACCCCCTCCCCAACACCGTCTAACACCGCCCCCTCCCCAACCCCATCAGTCACCACCCCCTCCCAAACCCTGACCCACAACAACCCTTCCCCTAAACCCATTCCATACCACCCACACCCCAAACCCGTCTAACACCGCCCCCTCCCACAACACAATCCAACACCACCCCCACCTTCAACCCCGTCCCATACCACCCCCTCACAACCTGCATCCAACACCAACCCCTCCCCCAACACCGTCCGACACTGCCAACTCACCAACCGCGCCCAACACCAGGCCCTCCCCACCCAGTTAAAAAACCACCCCCTCTGCAAACCCGTCCAACACCTCCCCCTTCCCAACCCCGTCCAACATCGCCCCCACCACAACAATGTCTAATACCGCCCACCCCCAACCACGCCCAAAACCGCCCCGTCCAAAACCACCCCCTCCCCAAAACAGTCTAACACCACATCCTCCCAAACCCCGTCGCACACCAACCCCTCCCCATCCCGTCCCACACCTCCCCCTCCCCAACCGACTCCACCATCAACCCTGTCCACACCAACAACACACAAACACCGTACAACATAACCGCTTCACTAACCCCGTCCAAAACCACCCCCTCCCTCACCCCATCCAAAACCACACCCTCCCCAAACCCATTCCATCACCGCCCTCTACCCCCAGCCCCGTCCAAAACCGCCCCCTTACACCAACCCCATCCATCACTGCCCCCTCCCCTACACCATCCAAAACCGGCCCCTCACCAATATCGTCCACACTGCACCCTCCCCCAACCCCGTCCACCATCTCCCCCAATCCGCCAACCCCGTCCAATACCGGCCACTCCCAAAGCCCGTTCAACACCGCTCCCTCCCCCAACCTAGTCCAACAACTCCCCCTCACCAACCCCGTCCAGCACCGCCCCCAACCCAACACTGTCCAACACCGCCCCACCCCCCAAACCCCGTACAACACCGCCTCCTCCTCAACCCCGTCCAAAACCATCCCCTCCCCAAACCCGTCCAACACCGCATCCTCTCCCAACCCTGTCCGACACCGACCCCTCCCCAACCCCGTCCCACACCACGCCCTAACCCAACCCCATCTCACACTACCCCCTCCCCAACACTGTCCAACACCGCCCCCTCCCCGAAACACGTCCCACACCGCCCCCTCCCCCAACACCGTCAAACACCGCTGACTCGCCAACCCCGTCTGACACCGCCCCCTCCCCAACCCTGTCCCACAACACCCCCTCCCCTAAACCCGTCTCAAACCACACTGCCCCAAACCCCATCCAACACCGCCCACTCCCCCAGCACTGTCGAACACTGCCACCTCACCAACCCTCCCCAACACCAGGCCCTCCCCAACCCAATCCAAAACCACCCCCTCCTCAAACCCATCCAACACCTCCCCCTCCTGAACCCTGTCCAACACCGACCCCTTCCCAACACCGTCCCACACCACCACCTCCCCAGCCCCGTCTCACACCATCCCCTCCCCAACACCGTCGTACACCGCCCCCTCCCAAACCCCATCAGTCACCACCCCCTCCCAAACACCGTCCCACACAACCCCGTCTCACACCACCCACTCTCCAACACCGGCCCCTCCCCAAACCCGTCTGTCAACGCCCCCTGCCCAACCTTGACCCATAACATCCCCTCCTCTAAACCCATTCTACACCACCCACTCCCCAAACCCGTCCAACACCGCCCCCTCCCCAACACAATCCAACACCACCCCCACCTTTAACCCCGTCCCACACCACCCACTCGCCAAACCCGTCCAACACCGCCCCTCCCCCAACACAATCCAACACCACCCCCACATTTAACCCCGTCCCACACCACCCCCTCACAAACCCGATCCAACACCGCCCCCTCCCCCAACACCGTCCAACACTGCCAACCCCGCCCAAACCCAGGCCCTCCCCAACCCAGTCCAAAACCACACCCTCCCCAAACCCGTCCAACACCTCCCCCTTCCCAACCCAGTCCAACACCACCCCCACCCCAACACTGTCCAATACCGCCCAGCCCCCAAACAACGCCCACGGTGACACAGTGGTGAGCACTGCGGCCTCACAGCACCAGAGACCCGGGTTCAATTCCCGCTTCAGGCGACTGACTGTTTGGAGTTTGCACGATCTTCCCGTGTCTGCGTGGGTTTCCTCCGGGTGCTCCGGTTTCCTCCCACAGTCCAAAGATGTGCAGATCAGGTGAATTGGCCATGCTAAATTGCCCGTAGTGTTAGGTAAGGGGTAAACGTAAGGGTATGGGTGGGTTGCGCTTCGGGGTGTGGAGTGGACTTGTTGGGCCGAAGGGCCTGTTTCCACACTGTAAGTAATCTAATCTAATATAATTTAAAACCGCCCTGTCCCCAACCCAGCCCAACACCACATCCTCCACAAACCCCATCCAACACCGCACCCGCCCCAATCCCGTCGCACACCAACCCCTCCCCATCCCGTCCCACACCTCCCCCTCTCCCAACAACATGCGACACCACCCCCACCTTCGACCCCGTCCAAACCAACTACATGCAAACATCGTCCAACTCAGCCGCTTCACCAACCCAGTCCAAAACCACAGCCTCCCAAAACCCATTCCATCATCGCTCCCTACCCCCAACCCCGTCCAACACCGCCCCCTCACCCCAACCCCATCCATCATTGCTCCCTCCCCTACCTCGCCCCTCACCAATATCGTCCAACACTGCACCCTCCCCCAACCCCGTCCAAAACCTCCCCCAACCTGCCAACCCCGTCCAACACTGGCCCCTCCCAAACTCCGTTCACCACCGTGCTCTCCCCCAACCTAGTCCAACACCTCCCCCTCCCCAACCCCGTCCAACATCACCCCTAGCCCAACACTGTCCAACACCACACCACCCCCCTAACCCCGTACAACACTGGCCCCTCCCCAACCCCGTCCAAAACCACCCCCTCCCCATACCCGTCCAACCCCGCATCCTCTCCCAACCCTGTCCAACATCGCCCACTCCCCCAAACCCGTCCAACTCCGCCCCCTCCCCATCACCGTCCAACACTGCCATCTCATCAACCCTGCCCAACACCAGCCCCTCCCCAACTCAGTCCAAAACCACCCCCTCCCCAAACCCATCCAACACCTCCCCCTTCCCGTCCCCGTCCAATACCGCACCCACCCCAACACTGTCCAACACAGCCCACTCCCAACCGCACCTAAAACTGCCCCAACCCCAACCCCGTCCAAAACTACCCCCTCCCCAAACCAGTCCAACACCACATCCGCCCCAAACCCCGTCCAACCCCGCACCCTCCCCAACCCTGTCGCACACCAACCCCTCCCCGAAACCCGTTCCGCACCTCCCCCTCCCCAACATCATCCAACACTGCCCCCACCTTCGACCCCATCCTCACCAACTACATCCAAACCCGTCCAACACAGCCGCTTCACCAACCCAGTCCAACACCACCACCTCCCTAACCCCGTCCAAATCCACACCCTCCCCAAACCCATTCCAACACCACCACCCCCGCCAAACCCGTCCCACATCTAACCCTCCCCAACACCATTCAACACCGCCCCCTCCCCCCAGACTCGTCCAACACTGCCCCCTCCCCAACCTTGTCCCACAGCACCCCCTCCCCAAAACCCGTCCCACACCACCCCTCCCCCAATCCCGTCCCACATCAACCCCTCCCCCAACACCGCCACCTCCCCAACCCCGTCTGACACCGCCCACTTCCCAATCCCGTCCAACACCGCATCCTCCCCCAACCCAATCCAACACCGCTCCCTCCCCAACCCCATCCAACACTGTACCCCCCTCCAACCCCATCCCACACCGCCCCCTCCCCAACACCGTCCAACACCGGCCCCTCACCGCAACCCCATCCATCACTGCACTCAACGCAACCCCGTCAAACACCGGCCCCCTCCTCACCACCGCCCAACAGTGCACTCTCGCCCAACCCCGTTCATCATCTCCCAATCCCCAACCCCGTCCAATACCGCCTCATCCCCCAACCCTGTCTAAAACCACCGCTCCCAAACCCCGTCCAACAGCGCACCCTCCTCTCAACCCCGTCCAACACCGCACCATCCCCAACCCCATCCAACACCGCCCCTCCACCCAACCCCATCCAACACCGCCCCCTCCCCAACCCCGACCAACACTGCCCCCCACCCAGCCCCATCCAACACCTTCCCTTCCCCAACCCCGTCCAAAACCGCCCCCTCCCCAACCCCGTCCAACACCACTCCATCCCCAAACCCGTCAACACCGACCCCTCCCTAACCCCGTCAAACATCAACCCATACCCAACCCCTTCGTACATGCTCCCTCCCCCAGCTCCGTCCAACAACGCCCCCTCGCCCAACTCCATCCAAGACCGCCCCTACTCCCAAACCCTCCATCACCGCCCACTACCCCCAACGCCCTCCATCACCGGCCCCTACCCCCAACCCCATCCAACACCGCCCCCTCCCCCAAACCAGTCCAACACCACCTCCTCCCCCAACCCCATCCAACACTGCTGCCTCCCCCAACCCCGTCCAACACCGCCCTGTCCCCAAATCTGTGCAACACCGCCCCCTTCACGGAACCCCATCCAACACAGCCCCCTCCCCAAACTCGTGCAACACCACCCCCTCCCACAGCCCCGACCAAAACCGACCCTCCACACCCGATCCAACTCCGCCCCCTCCCCCAACCCCATCCAACACCACTCCCTCCCCATCCCCATCCATCACCGTTCATTCCACAAAACCGTCCAAAACCGCCCCCTCCCCAACCCCGTCCAACACTTCCCCCTCGCCAACCCCGTCAAACACCGCCCCCTCCCCAACCTTTTCCAAGACCACCCCCTCCCCCAACCCCGTCTAACACTGCCCCCTCTCCCAACCCCGTCCAACATGCCCCCTCCCCCAACACCGTCCAATACGACCCCCGCCCATACCGGCTCTCCCCAAAACCCGTCCAACACAGTCCCCTCCCCCAACCCCGTTTGACACCGCTCCCTCCCCAACCCCATCCAACACTGTCCTCTCCCCAACCCCATCCAACACCGCCCCCTCCCCAGCCGCATCCATCACCGCCTCCTCCCAAACTGGTCCTTCACCGCCCCCTCCACCCCGTCCAACACCGCCCCCTCCCCCAACCCCAACCAACACCACCCCCTCCCCAATCTCTGTCCAACACCGCCCCCTCCCCAACCCCATCCAAAGCTGCTCCTCTCCCTCTGTCCCCTCTATCTGTCCGCCTCTCGCACTGACACCCACTCTCTGCCCCCCACACTCTTTACCCCTCTCTCTGCCCGCCCCTTGCTCTGTCACCCCCTCTCTCTGTCCCCCACACTCTTTACCCCCTTTCTGTCCCACACGCTCTGTCCCCACTATTGTTCCCCCTCTGTACCCCTATCACTTCCCCCCTCTCTGACCCCCACTCTCTCCCTTTCTCTGTCCCCCCTCCGTCACCCCTCTCTCTCCCCGTCTCTCTGTCCCCCTATCTCTGTCCCTCTCTCTCTGTTCTCCCATGTCCCCCACTCTTTCTGTCTCCTTGTCTCTGCCCCCTCTCTCTGTCCCCTGTCTCTCTCTATCGCCCCTCTCTCTCTGCACCCCGCCCAATCTCTGTCACCCCCTCTGTCCCCCCTCTCTGTCCCCAACTCTCTGTCCCCCTCTCTCTCCCCTTTCTCTGTTCCCCTCTCTCTATGTTCCCCTCTCTCTCCCTCTCTCTGTTGTCCTCTCTCTCTGTTCTTCTGTCTCTGTCGACCTTCTCGCTGTGTCCCACTCACTCTGTCGCCCGTCTCGATGTCGCTCCTCTCTCTGACCCTCCTCTCACTGTCCCCCCACTCCCTGCCCTCTTCTATCTCCCCCCTCTCTCTGTTCCACTCTCTCTTTGCCGCGTTCTCTCTCTCCCCCCTCTGTTTCCCTCTCTCTGCTCCCCTCTCTCTGTGCCCCCATCACTGTCCACACCTCTATGCCCCCCTCTCTGTCCCGCCTCTCTCTCTCCCCCTCTCTCTGTCCCCAATCTCGGACTTCGCTCTCTGTCCCCCTCTCTCTCTCCCTGTCTCCCTGCCCCCCTCTCTCTGTCTCCCTCTCTCTGTCTCCCTCTCTCTGTCTCCCTCTCTCTGTCCCCCTCTCCCTGTCCTCCTCTCTCTGTCCCCCGCTCTCTGTCCCCCTATCTCTGTCCCCTCTCTCTTTCCCCCTCTATCTCTGTCATCCCCCTCTCTGTCCCTTCCTTCTCTGTCCCCCCGTCCCCCCGTCTATCTGCCCCCGCTCTGTCCTGCCTCTCTCTGACCCCTCGCTCTCTGTCCCCCTCTCTGTCACCCCCTCTGTCACCCTCTCTCTATCCCGCCCCTCTGTCCCCCTCTCTGTCCCCTCTCTGTCTGGCTCCCTCTCTTTTCCCCCCTCTCTGTCTCCCCTCTCTCTCTGTGCCCCCTCTCTCTGTCCTCACGCTCTATCTATTCCCCCCTCTCTGTCTCTCCTCTCACTGTCCTCTCTCTCTCTCCCCCCATTCCCACCTCTATCGGCCTTTTTCTCCTTCCCTCCACTATCCATGCTCCCACTGTCTGTCCCCCCCCCACTCTCGGTCACCCCTCTCTGTCCCCCTCTCTCTCTGTCCTCTCGCTCTCTGTCCTCCCTCTCTCTTCCCCCTTTCTCTGTCCCACCAAAATGTCCCCCTCTCTGTCCCCACTCTGTCTCCCCTCTCTGTTGCCCTCTCTCTGTCCCCCGCTCTCTGTTGCCCTCTGTCTGTTGCCCCTCTCTTTGTTCCCCTCTCTCTGTGCCCCATCTCTCTGTCCCCCATCTCTCTGTCCCCTATCCCTGTCTCCCTACCGCTGTCCCCCCCTCTCTCTGTACCCATCTTTCTGTCCTCCTCTCTCTGTCCTCGTCTCTCTGTCCCCCTCTCTCTGTCCCCCCTCTATCTGTCCCCCATTTCTCTGTCTCCCTATCCCTGTCTCCCTCCCGCTGTCCCCCCGTCTCTCTCTGTACCCCTCTTTCTGTCCTCCTCTCTCTGTCCTCCTCTCTCTGTACCCCCTCTATCTCTTCCCCTCTATCTGTCCCCCTCTATCTGCCCCCCCTCTCTGTCCTCCCCCCTCTCTGTCCACCTCTCTCTGTCCTCCTCTCTCTGTCCCTCTCTCTCTCTGTCCCCATCTCACTGTCCCCCATCTCTCTGTCCCTCTCTCTGTCCCTCTCTCTCTGTCCCCCTCTATCTTCTCCCTCTATCTCTGTTGCACTTCTCTCTGTTGCCCCTCTCTCTGTTGCCCCTCTCTCTGTCCACCTCTCTCTGTCCCTATCTCTCTGTCCCCCACTCTGTACCCTTCTCTCTGACCCCTCTCTCATTATGTCCTCCCCTAGTTCTCTCTCTCTCCCTCCCTCACTTTATCTCTGCCTTGCCTCTCTCTCTCTCTCTCTCTTCTCTCTCTCCGTCTCTCTCTCTCTCACTTACTCTCGCCCTGCTCCTTCACTCTCTCTTCACCTTCTCTCACTCTCGATCCCCCTATCTCAGTCTCCCTTTCTCCCCAACTCGCTCTGTTTCTCTCTGATTAAATTCTCTCCCTCCTGCGCCTCCGTCTCTCTCTTACACACTCTGTCTCTGTGACGTCTCCATCTTTCTCTAATCCAGGCGGGGGTTGGGGGGGGGGGGGGTGGTGCAGAAGGTTGTTGCATGTGGTTGGAGGGGTGGTTGTGAGATGATAGAGAGATATGGAAGGTGGGAGGAGGGGGAAAATGGAGTAGAGAATGAATTGCTGGAGGGAGGCAGATGGCAGGAGAGAGTGAATGCAGGGGAGTGGGAGAGGAAAGAGTGGAGTCAGGTGGAGAAATCAGGGTTAAGGGTGTGTGTGAGAGAGAGTGTGAACGAGGGAGAGTGAAAGGGAGAGGTGGTGAGAAAGAGAGAGTGTGCAGAGAGAGAGAGGGAGAGAAATGAGGAGAATGAGCAGGGGAGAAGAAATGGGGAGGTCAGGTTGAAGTGGAGGAGACAGAGGGAGTTAAACCCAGCTCCTGAGCTCAGGGCACGGTGCCCTCCCCTTCCCTGAAGACCAGGACTTGGGGCTGAGTCTGTCTCTCTCCAGCTCAGGTTCTCCAACACAAAGACACACAAAAACATCGGTCACTCTGCTGCTCGGCATATTTTAATCAACATTTTTATTGTTTACAAATGGAAATGATGGATACAGTCAGTGGGATGGTGCGTTTTCTCACTGGCCCCTGAATTGCGAGAAACATTGAAATGTTTCCCTGTAACCCCCCTGTGGGATAAGGATGGACAAGCCAGCGCTACCCTCAGTCTGATACCATAGCGACAGGCTGCTCCATCGCTGAAACACTGAACTGAAATGAGAAAATCCTGGATGGATTGATTGTTGAGGGAATTTGATGGATGGATGGATTTGTTTGAAGGGATATTTCAGCACATTCTTCAGCTGCTGCCTGAACTTAGTCTGGGTCACGGCATAAATCGCGGTGTTTGTGCAACAACTGAGGAGCTGCAGCATGAAGCCCAATTCTCGCAAAAAGGGATCGAGATACACAGACCGATACCCAATATTATACATCCGGTTCCATATAGAATACAGCATTAACGTTGACCATAACATAATGAAATTGGCCGAGATCACAAACAGTAAAATGATGGATTTTTTTCGGTTTCTCATTTCTGTGTCAGACTGAGCGTCCCCATTGGTGTGAGTGCGGAGTCTCCTGCGGGCTCTGCTGGTCAGTAAAATATGTCTGACGGTGAGAACATTGAGCAGCAGAATCAGGAGAAATGGGCCACATGGGGTTAGAATGTTGTGGAGGAACTCGATTGTGACCCAGACACTGGAGGATAGAACAGCGCCTGTTACATCACAAAACCAGGGGCCGTTCACCAGCCAATACCGAGCCGTGAGCATAAAATACCAGGAAATGTTCTTTAAACAGCTCAGCACAGTCACTGCTCCCAGAACCACAGCCGCCGGTTTCTCACTGCAATATTTACTTTTCAGCTTCTGGCAACAAATGGCCACAAACCGATCAAAGGTGAAAGTGACGGTGAACCAGACAGAGCAGTCAGTGGCTGCATGAAGCAGGACGGCGAGGATATTACACACGGGGACGGAGTAAAGGAAATAAAACTGTTCCCGATAAACAATGGGAATGTGTCTCAGTATCAGGTCGAGGATAATGACCAGGAGATCCGCCGCTGCCATGGCCCCCCGGTAACGTCTGACACATGGAGACAATCCACAATCTTTATAAAGCAGGACGTAGATGGTCACTACGTTAACTGTGAGGAAGGAAAACAAACCCATTATCCATCAGCCTGGAGGTAAAGGGACCCGTTTGATTGTAGACCCAGTGAGATTTTCAAATGCGTCCCTGTATTCAGGGATTTATTAAAATAATTGGAGCTGGAATAACAAATGGGAAGGTCTGAATTACTGACATAAACCACAAGAAACCCTCCCTCCCGAAACACACAGAGACACATCCGTAAGGACAGATGGTTTCTAGAACATTCGCACACACTCGATCACTCGAGAGCAGACACAGGTCACTCATGCCCAGTTCCTAATACGGAGGGTGGAAACGTTGCTGTCCTGAAGGATTCTCTCCCAGTTTCCTGAAGACAAGCGGAATTTGCGAATTCCTGTATTTTGGTCTAAATTGTCGTCGATCCTGTGTCGTGGAGAAATGTAAACGCAGGGAAAACGTCTTCACCAGTTTAACTGGCTGAGGGGCCTTCGGAACAGTGTCTCCTTCCTCCAGGAACGGAATCTCTTCCCTCGGGCTCTTATCGTTTGTTCAATTCACTGACGTCCGGCCGTTCACAAACAATGTCAGGGACAGAATGTTCCGGGGAATGTCAGTTATAGAATGTTGGGGACCGAACGTTCGGGGAATGGCTGTTATAGAATGTCAGGGCAGAACGTTCCGGGGAATGTCAGTTATAGAATGTCGCAGACGGAACGTTCCGGGGAATGTCAGTTATAGAATGTTGGTGACAGAACGTTCCGGGGAATGTCAGTTATAGAATGTTGGTGACAGAACGTTCCGGGGAATTTCAGTTATAGAATGTCGGGGACAAACGTTCCGGGGAATGGCAGTTATAGAATGTGGGGGACAGAACGTTCCAGGGAATCCCTTGACCTGTCCATCACCTTCCCCCCCTATCCACCTCACCAACATGATGTACTGTGCCTGGGAACACTGTAACATTAATGGGGTGAGAGACGGAGGGTCCAATCACAGGAATGGGAACTAAAGGCATTACCAGATCAGCTGAAATGGTTAGATACACCACATTCTCAATCCACCTCCCAGAACCAGCCCAGACACCAACAACCTAGAAGAGATATCTCTTCACTGTGCAGACTCATCCATTGCACTGGTCAATACAAACCAGCAATCTTTCCAGAGTGGTACACTGCACAGATCAGATCAGGGCATTGATCTATAAACCCAGACTATATATCTGTCCAGTACGGTGAGCTGTGCAGACCACAACAGTGCATTATCTTTAAACCTCAACCCTCCTTCCTGATGAAGGGCTTATGCCCGAAACGTCGATTCTCCTGTTCCTTGGATGCTGCCTGACCTGCTGTGCTTTACCAGCAACACAGTTTCCGCTCAACCAGATAGTCTGACTAGCACAGCGAACTGTGCAGTGATCACCCGTGAATTAATCTGTAAACCAGGAGCAGTTACCCTCCCAGAATGTAGGACCGTGTACACTACCTGACTGCATTGCTCAGTAACACTGTGTTGGATCACTGCCCAATGTGGGGAAACTTGCAGCCCTTGCTGGGAGTGATGGCATGTTCAACTCCCACCCATTTACAGCTCCATATCTCCACAAGGGGGTGCTGTGGCTGTGAACATCACTGCCGGAGAGAGATGGCGGGAGAAATCAGTTTAAATACCACCACATGGGAGGGGTTTGTGAAATAGACAGAGAGGGGGAGACTGAGAGACAGTGTCATGGAAGGATGTGTTCCCAGGTTTCAGAATTCTGAAAGGTAGACAGTTGGATAGCATCGTGTAACATGAGCTAATCTTCTGAGGAAAGATGGGAAAAATGCATATTGGTGAGCAGTCAGATGAGCACTTGTTCTGCATCTTTGTAACTGGAATTAGTTTCAACCGAATCTATGACTCATTCAGCAGATTCTAACAATACTTTATATTTTTTTGATTTTCCTTGAGTGTGACAGAGGGATCGTCCGCACGAGGCTGAGCTAGTTTCCTGGTGCTATCGTATCGGCTTCACCTCATAAACTACTCAGCCCACCCCATGATGTCTCTCTCATTCAATACCAGCCCGATTCTCCCACCCATCATGGCTGGAGGTACTCACCATCGCCCGGGTGCCCCTGGATATTCCAACCATGGCAGATAAGGGGCAAATTCACCACGGTTTGTCGACAGGGGCACGGAGGTTCTGGTAGATGGGCTAGTACAGAAGAGGACCATTCTCTTCCCAGAGGGGGCCATACCACCGAGCATGGTATGAGCTCCCCACCCAGCTCAGTGCAGTATCTGCAGTCTGAAGACATGTACAGCAATACAGGACAAACACCAATAACCTTCCCCGCTCTGTCAGGATACGGGTCACCGTATTCTCTCTGCTCCCTCACACTCACTGTACATCTGTTATAGCACCGACCCCCGAACAAGGCTTATGCTCCACCACACTCACTACTGCATGCAGCACCTTCCCCTCCACCCCCTATATATCGCTCTCTCTCTTCCCTCCACTTTACCCACCCCTCCTCACACCTATAACACTGCATGGATCCAACACTGTGGACTGAATCCCTCCGGACCACTCACCATGTCCCCCACCTACACCAGCACTAACAGCAGGGCCACCCACTCTCACCTCAGTCCCACCCTCGCTTTCTCCTATTCCAGGAGAAACTGCCTGGGATAGGACGGAGAGTGCCAAGCGGGTGTTGGAGTGCCCGATATCCATTCCCTCACCCCCCGCCCCCCGCCATGTGGGGAGGACCCTGGTACGAGCCGGAGAGGACAGGGACGTCTCGTGTGGAGATTCTGAAACATCCACATCCCACCGACCGAGTAAGGAGCAATGTTCAGTGAAGGGCAATTCTCACTTTAAACCCACCGACAGCTCCGTTTCCCCCCGGGCACAATTTAGAAGCCGTGGCCCTGATGCCATCTCCCTTTTGTGTCGAGCTGATACAAATGGAATCCCCACGGTCTCGGTGGACAGGAGGGTGGACTCACAACACATCGTCACCACCACCTCCCTGGAAGGGAACACCGAGACTCTCTCCTACACCTCCTCCTGTAAACAGCTCAGATAATGAAACAAATCTGTGATAGTTACTGTTCTCCCCAATTGGCCTGACATCTTCAATAATCTGTGCTCATATACACCCAAAAAAAAAAATCTATTCCTGCGCTTCCTTTATAAAGGTACAGCCTACTTTATATTGTCTTTCAATGTCCTTCCTATCAAAGTGCATCACCTCACATTGGTCTGCATTGATCCCCATTTGCCCGAAAACTACACCAACGTGTGATTGTCCTGTTCGAAATCCACACTGTCCTCCATAAACTTCACAATTCGTTCAAGATTGGTGCCATCTACAAACGTTGAGATTGTCGCAGCATCACAGTCCCCATGAGAGAACTGAAATCCTGCTGCACTCACTAGTATGAGCTAGTGAAATACTGCTATACTGACAGAGCATATTGCAGCACTGATGAAAGAACTCGAGGAACTTCGGCTCACCCGAGAGAACGAGATCTTTCTGGATAAGACCTTCAGCGAAGTTATTATACCGACCATACCAGAAGAGAACAGAAGAGAGCAGACGATGAGGAAGGCAGAGAGGAGACAGGTGCAAGAGACCTCGGGGGAAGTACCTGTCAGGAACAAGTTGAATCTTTTGGAAACAGTGGAGACAGATGACACTGCCAGTCCCCGAGGCGGTCAGGACTGTCAATCAAAAGTTGGCGTGGAAGCAGAGCGGAAGAGTCGGGCATTGCACAGAGCCGTGTTAATAAGGGAATCCATCGTGAGCGGAACTGACCGGGGCTTTTGTGGCAGCAGGCGGGACTTAAGGATGGCGTGTTGCCTTCCTGGTGCAAGGGTTAAAGACATCACAGACAGAGTGCAGGACATCCTCAAGGACGAAGGTGAAGACCCAAACGTGGTGGTACATGTCGGCACAAATGATGTCGGGAAGAAGAGGAGGAACATTACTACAGCGGGACTTTGGAGAACTAGGAAGAAGGCTGAAAAGCAGGACGTCCAAGGTGGTTATCTCCGGTTTGCTTCCAGTTCGTCGGCTGGTGAGGCCAGAAACAGGGAGATAATGGACTTGAACGTGTGGCTGGGGAACTGGTGCAGGAAGCAAGGATTTAAATTCTTGGATCACTGGGGTATGTTTTGTGGGAAGCATAGATTAGAGAGACGGTTTGTACCTTAATAGGTTCGGGACCAGCATTTTGGCAGGCAGGTTTGCTACTGTAACACAGCTACTTTTAAACTAAGTAGCGGGGGGAGGGGACAAACTGGATGTTTAAGAAATAAAATGAAGGGAAAGTTAGAACAAGGGAAGTCAAGAAATACAACTGTATCAATGAGGCAGAAAACTCAAAAACGGATCATGCTGTAAGGTTGAGTGAAGTAGGGGTTGATGGGAAGGGTGAGGACAGTAACAAATTAAAAATACTGTACATGAATGCACGAAGCATTAGAAATAAGATGGATGAGCTTGAGGCTCTTTTCGAAATTGGCACATACGGTATTGTAGGGATACCTGAGACGTGGCTTCAAGTGGACAGGGCCTGGGAAATGAATATTCAAGCATACACGTGCTATCGTAAGGACAGACTGATGGGCAGAGGGGGTGGGGTGGCCATGTTGGTAAGGGATGATATTCAGTCCCTTGCGCGGGGGAACCTAGAATCAGGGGATGTAGAGTCAGTGTGGATAGAGCTGAGAAATACTAAGGGTAAAATGACTCTCTTGGGAGTTATCTACAGGCCCCCAAACAGTAGTCTGGATGTCGGATGTAAGTTGAATCAGGAGCTGAAATTGGCCTGTCGCACAGATGTTACTACAGTTGTTATGGGGGACTTTAACATGCAGGAAGACTGGGAGAATCAGGACGGTATTGGACCTCAAGAGTGGAGTGCCTCCGAGGTGGATTCTTAGAAGAGCTGCTGCTGGAGCCTACCAGAGAGAAGGCAATTCTGGATCTGGTATTGTGTAACGAACCAGAATTGATCAGGGACCTCGAAGTGGAAGTGCCATTGGGAATTAGTGACCATAATATAATAAGCTTCGCTCTGCAATTTGATAGGGAGAGGGTACAATCGGAAGTGATAATATTTCTGTTGAATAAAGGCAACTATGGAGCTATGAGGGAGGAGCTGGCCAAAGTTCAATGGTGCAATACCTTAGCAGGGATGACAGTGGAGGAACAATGGCAGATATTTCTGTGTATAATGCGGAAGATGCAGGATCAGTTAATTCCAAAAAGGAAGAAAGATCATCGGAGGAGCCATGGGTGGCCGGGGCTGACGAGGGAAGTTAAGGAAAATATAAAGAGAAAAGAGAAAAAGTATAACATAGCAAAGATAAGTGGGAAAACGGAGGACTGGAAAGCTTTTAAAGAACAACAGAGGATTACTAAGAAGGAAATACGCAGAGAAAAAACTGGCCAAAAATATAAAGGAGGATAGTAAAAGCTTTTTTAGGTATGTGAAAGGGAAAAAAAAATGTTTAAGACTCAAATTCGGCCCTTGACAACAGAGTCAGGGGAATATATTACGGGGAACAAAGAAATGGCAGAAGAAGTGAATTGTTACTTCAGATCTGTGTTCACTGGGGAAGACACAAGCAATCTCCCTAAGGTAACAGTGGCCAAAGGACCTGCACTTCAAGGAATTTATATTTGCCAGGAATTGGTGTTGGAGAGACTGTTAGGTCTGAAGGCTGATAAGTCCCTGGGGCCTGATGGTCTACATCCCAGGGTACTGAAGGAGCTGGCTCGAGAAATCATGGATGCGTTGGTGATTATTTTCCAGAGTTCAACAGATTCGGGATCAGTTCCTGCGGATTTGGGGGTGGCTAATGTTGTACCACTTTTTAAGAAAGGTGGGAGAGAGAAAGCAGGAAATTATAGACCAGTTAGTCTGACGTAGCTGGTGGGAAAGATGCTGGAGCCTATTACAAAGGATGAAATTACGACACATCTGGATAGTAGTAACAGGATAGGTCAGAGTCAGCATGGATTTATAAAGGGGAAATCATGCTTGACTAATTTTCTAGAATTTGTTGACGATGTAACTCTGAAGATGGACAAGGGAGATCCAGTAGATGTATTGTCCCTGGACTTTCAGAAAGCTTTTGATAAAGTCCCACATAGGAGGGTAGTGAGCAAAATTAGGGCGCATGGTATTGGGGGCAAAGTACTAACTTGGATTGAACGTTGGTTGGCTGATAGGAAACAAAGAGTAAAGATAAACTGCTCCATTTCGGAATGGCAGGCATTAACCAGTGGGGTACCGCAGGGATCCGTGCTGGGACCGCAGCGTTTTACAATATATGTTAATGAATTAGAAGATGGTATTAGTAATAACACTAAAACATTTGCTGATGATACTAAGCTGGGTGGCAGGGTGAAATGTGAGGAGGATGTTAGGAGATTACAGGGTGACCTGGGCAGGTTAGCTGAGTGGTCAGATACATGGCAGATGCAGTTTAATGTGGATAAATGTATGGTTATCCACTTTGGTGGCAAGAACAGGAAGGCAGATTACTACTTAAATGGAATCAAGTTAGGTAAAGGGGCATTACAGAGAGATCTGGGTGTTCTTGTACACCAGTCAATGCAGGTAAGCGTGCAGGTACAGCCGGTAGTGAAGTAGGTTAATAGCATGCTGGCCTTCATAACAAGAGAGATTGAGTATAGAAGCAAAGAGGTTCTTCTGCAGCTGTTCAGGGCCCTGGTGAGACCACACCTGGAGTACTGTGTGCAGTTCTGGTCTCCACATTTGAGGAAAGACATTCTGGCTATTGAGGGAGTATAGCGTAGGTTCACGAGGTCAATTCCTGGAATGGAAGGACTACCTAACGCAGAAAGAATGGAACAATTGGGCTCGTATACCGTTGAGTTTAGAAGACTGAGAGGGAATCTGTTTGAGACATAGAAGATTATGAATGGATTGGACACTCTGGAGGCAGGAAACGTGTTTCCGCTGACGGGTGAGTGCCGAAACAGAGGACACTGCTTAACAATACGGGGTAGACCATTTAGGACAGAGATGAGGAGAAACATCTTCACCCAGAGAGTGGTGGTTGTGTGGAATTCTCTTCCCCAGATGGCAGTGGAGGCCCACTCTCTGGATCCATTTAAGAAAGAGTTGGATAGAGCTCTCAAGGATAGTGGAATCAAGGGTTATGGAGATAAGTCAGGAACAGAATACTGATTAAGGATGATCAGCCGTGATCATATTGGATGGTGGTGCAGGCTCGAAGGGCAGAATGGCCTACTCCTGCACCTATTGTCTATTGTCTATTGCTATATTCCCAGGGATAGAGTCGAATAATGACATGCTGTCAATGGAACAACAAAAGTCCTGAAACACATGACACAGAGTGAATGAAATATTGACAAACCACGTAGCAAGAGAAATCTGGATAGGCTCCACCTATTGTCATTGAAAATAGGGTATTAATGTGAATTTGAAAGTGTGTACTGAACCTTTAAAAGAGAATGAATGTTGTTCTGAACTGAGGGCTGCCAAGCACCTGTGGTATGATAGGATGGCAGACCCAGAGTGAAAACGACAACTGAAAATATGTCACACTTGGCTGGGAAATAGATCCCTGAGTGGTTACTCTTTGGACAACAATTCGAATTTTACCAATCAGTTTAAATTATGTCCCAAGATACTAAAATCAAATCAAGTTTTAATTTATTGTTTTTCGAAAATCGAACCAATGAGATAATACAATGTTGTCGATATTGAAAATGCAGGAATTTTGAAAATTGCAGACAGAGCAAATGCCATCAACACAGATCCAAGAGATTAGGAAACACTCTCTATCAAATTTACCTTCTCATATGAAACATATCCACAGTAAACAGGAAGAAGAGGACCCAGGGAGATCTACAGCTGGAAGAAACTATCACAAACAACAGCTGCTGTGTGGTTTTGAAATTAAGTTAATGCAATTTCAATAAGCAGCTTATTGAAACAGTATATTGCTATAGAGCTGTAGGCAGTTAATAAGCAGTTTGGAGACAGTGGTCTCAGAGTTATGAATAGTTGATATAAAATGTTCACTTTCAGAGTTAAAAAAATAAATTGATGTTTTTATTTAAACAATAGAATTTGGGTGTTCTCTGCCACTCATATTTTTTATATTTGATGAGTTGAATTGAGCATTTCTTCATATTTAGTTTAAGTTACGAGATGTGCTTCACGCCGTGTCCTAACAATTGATGTGTGTGTCTCTGTGTGGGACATGTCTGGCAATCTCCGTGGTGTTTAAAGTGATGCAATGCCACCCACTGCTGACCTCCACACGCCAGTGCACAGGCATTGGCAGAGGGTGAAAACCAACAGGGATTCATTCAGAGAGGGGGAGGGAGAGGGCAGCTGCTCACAGCACCATCCAAACTGATGTCTCATCCATGTACTGATCTAAATGTCCTTTAAACGTTGTAACTATCCCTGCTTTCACCACTTCCTCTGGAAGTTCATTCCACACGCAAGCCATCTTGTGTCTAAAATAATTGCCTTTCATGACTTTTGTAAATCTTTTTCTGCACACATTAAACTACCCCCCAGTCTTGAATCCCCCACTCTAGGGAAACGACATCAGCCCTTCAGCTTATCTATACCCCTCATGATTTTATAAACCTCTGTAAAGTACCCCTTAATCTCATACTCTCCAGTAAAAAACGTTCCAACCTACCCAGCCTCTCCTTATAGCTCAATCCCTCCATTCCCATCAACATCCAGGTTAATCTCTTCTGAACCCTCTCCAGCTTAAAAATATCAAGGTCAATAATATCAAAGTGAATAGTTAAGTCCTTTCCTGAGGGTGGGGTGGGGGGAACCAAAACTAGAGGACATAGGCTTAAGGTGAGAGGAGAACATTTAGAAGTGACCTGAGGGGCAGCCTTTTCACCCAGAGGGTGGTGTGCCTATGGAATGAGCGGGTAGGGGAACCAGACTGGACACAGTATTGCATGACATCGCAATTCCGATACTCAAAAGTCTGACCAATGAAGACAAGTGTGTTAGACACCTTCTTAACCACATTATCTATGTGAGATGCAAATTGTAAAGAATTATACCTGCCAAAGGCCCTACTTTTAATTGTATAGGTCCTGCTCTTGATTGATTTACCAAATCCAATACCTCGCATTAATCCAAAGTAAACTCCATCTGTCACCCCTCAGCCCAGAGTGTGATATTACTACCTCCTCACCTTCCCCCTTCAATTTTAAAATACCGTCCCCATCTCCTGGATGCCTACGTACTCCAGCCTTGATTGTCACAAAGACCCTGAGCTTGGTTTGCCTTGTGTGGTTAGGGGGAGGAGGGTCAGATTGCAGACACAGTTAGTGGGGAGGAAAGGCTGGACAGTAATCAGCGCCCTGGTATCATTTCATGGTTTTACGAAGAGGGCAGACACACGTGAGAGTTGGAAGATACTGATCGGTGTTTTGGGGCCAGAAATTATGATCTTTCTCCGTCTCTGGTGTTCAGTCATAAATATTTATTCGAGACCCTTCATTGTGCAGTGTATGCTTGTAGGCTTTCTTTCTCTAATTTTGCAGATGACAGATAATAACGATTAAAGACGTTCATAGTTAATTTCGATGGCACAGCACGTGCACTCAATATCCTACAGCTGAGACAAATATTCTGTGTTTGTTTAACAATGCAAAATGTTTTGTGTAGTTCAGTAATGGTAACCTGATTATTATAAATCCGCACTGAGCTGAAAGCTGGCACTTAAAATATGACCTAAAACCTGGGTATGGTCGTGTAGTGGGTAGTGTCTCTGCCTCTGAGCCAGACCTCTGGCTTTGATTCTAATTCCCGAACTCGTGTGGTAGTGTTCATAGCAATGGACGTGAAGGTCTGGATTCAAGTCCTGCCTGTTGCAGAGGTATCTCACAGCATGTCATAACAGGCTGATGAGCAAACACACCTCCGCATGCAAAGGTCTCGGTGTAAATCCCACAGACGTGTCTCATAATACATCTGAACAATCCGATTAAAATGGATTTAGAATTGTGACCTGATGGATAAGGAAGAGGTGTCAGTATTGAATTTCAGAATTTAGGCGCAGGATGACGTAAAACACAGCTATTCGTGTTGATTGGAGTCACATCTTGCAGCAGTAAAGGTTTATAAAATCAGAACGGTCATGGATAGGGTGAGTAGTCCGGGGTTTCCCCAGATTAGGGGCGTCCAAAACTAGAGGGCATTGGTTGAAAGTGAGAGCGGAAAGGTTTTGGTGAGGTCTCAGGGGCACCTTTTCACACAAAGGGTGGTATGCGTATGGAATGAGCTGCCGGAGGAAGTGGTGGAGGCTGGTACAACTGCAGCATGTAAAAGGCATCTGGATGCTGACAGACCTCCCGAGCTTTTCCAGCAATTTCTGTATTTCTTTAAAAACTATATTTATTTTAGCACAGGTATTCTGAATACATTAAACATTTTATTTTTTAATGACGCAGTGACGTATAAACATATCTTCAAATCGACCGAGACCATTTTCTGCGAAGGGTATGGCTCTGTGTACGACAGCAGCAATGATGCACCTACATGGGACAAGGAATGTGATGGAGACATAGTTTGGACAATGTACAAGGTGACCTCACATGGTCCAGCTTGAGAGAGGATGACATTCGTGTGTGATTCAGATCAGAGAGGGAGAAAATGTAATCTGCCTGAGAAGGAATGGCCTATTGCACTCTCTCTCCTTCATTGTTCCTCATCACAGCAATGTGTGTAAGCTAAAAAAAACTCTACAGTCATCGTTACCATTCTTGTTTTTATACAATTCCTGCAGTGTGGGAACAGACCCTTCAGCCCAATACGTACATACCAACCTTCCAATGAGTAACCTTCCCAGACCAGTTCCCCTACATTTAACCTGACTAATGTAAAGAACCTAAAAATCCCTGAAAACTGTGGACAATTTAGAATGACCAATCCACCTAACCTGCACAGCATTGGACTGTGGGAGGGAACTGGAGCACGCATTAGAAGCTCACACAGACAGGAGAGAATGTGCAAACTCCACGCAGACATTCGCCCGAGGCAAGAATCAAACCTAAGTTCCTGGTGCTGTCTAGCAGCGGTGCTAACCACTGCGCCTCCGTGCTACTCTTTGGGCTATCCCTGACAAGAATTCATTGGAATGTCTTCACTGCCGAATGCAAAGCGAATTCAGCCAAATCCAACTGTTCCAGGATGAAATCCCATTGCTAGCAGCTTATGCAAGGAGAATTTCTTCAGAAGCAGAATAACATTTTGGACAATCTCTCAATTTTTACTTTTGTCATGAGTTACACTAATATCTGGCAAAGTTCTTTCAACTTGAAATTGCCGAGATTTTGTTTATCGGGTGCGTGTGTGCTTGTGTCTATACACGAGTACAAAGAACAAAGAACATTTACAGCCCAGGAACAGGCCCTTCGGCCATCCAAGCCTGAGCCGATCAAATCCACATGTCGAAAACTGTCAGTCAATTCCTAAGCACCTGTATGCTCCCCATCCACTCATGCATTTATTCAGATGCATCTTAAATGAATCTGTCGTGCCTGCCACTTCCACCTCTGCTGGAAACGCGTTCCAAATGCCCACCACCCTCAGTGTGAAGTACTTGCTGAGTGTATCTCCCATAAACTTTCCACTTCTCACCTTGAAACCGTGATCTCTCGTTACTGAATCCTTCACCCTGGGAAAAAACCTTTTCTCTATCCACCATGTCTATACCCTTCATGATTATGTAAACCTCAATCAGGTTCCCCCTGAATCTCCTTTTTTCTAACCTACTCATCCTTTCTTTATAGCTAGCACCTTCCATGCCAGGCAGCATCCTCGTAAACCTTTGCACCCTCTCCAAAGCGTCCACATCTTTTTGATAATGTGGCGACCAGAACTGTACACAGTATTCCAAATACAGCCGAACCAATGTCTTGTACAATGTTAACACGACTTGCCAGCTCTTATACTCAGTACCCCGTCCAATGAAGGCAACCATACCATATGCCTTCTTGACCACTCTATCCACCTGTGCAGCAACCTTCAGGGTAAAATGGACCTGCACTCCCAGATCCCTCTGCCCATCAACTTTTCCCAAGGCTCTTCCGTTCATTGTATAATTCGCTCTAGAATTAGACTTGCCTAAATGCATCACCTCATATTTGTCTGGATTGAAAGACATCTGCCACCTTTCCGCCCAACTCTCCAGTGTATCTATATGCTCCTGTATTCTCGGACAGTCCCTTGTGCTTTTTGATACTCCACCAATCCTCGTGACATTTGCAAACTTGTTGATCATATCAACAGTGCCCTCTTCCAGATCATTTATATACATTACAAACAACAATGGCCCCAATACTGACCCCTGTGGAACACCACTGGTCACCTTTCTCCATTTTGAGAAACTCCCTTCAACGACTACTCTCTGTCTCCTGTTTCTCAACCAGTTCTTTATCAACCTCGCTAGAACACCCTGCACACCATATAACTTCAATTTCTCCATTCGTCTATCATGGGGAACCTTATCAAACGTCTTACTAAAGTCCATGTATATGACATTAACAGCAATTCCTTCATCTATTATCTTGGTCACTTCCTCGAACATCTCTATTAATTTGGTAAGGCACGAACTCGCCTTCACAAAACCATATTGCTTGTCACTGATAAGCTCATTCTTTTCTAAATATAAATAGATCCTATCTCTCAGTACCTTTTAGAGCAACTTTCCCACCACTGACGTCAGGCTCACTGGTCTGTAGTTCCCCGGAATATCCCTACTACATTTCTTCTACAGGGGGACAACATAAGCTACCGTCCAGTCCTCCGGCACCTCACCTGTTTTTAAGAATGCAACAAAGATATCTGTCACGGCCAGCTATTTCCTCTCTCGCCTCCCTCAGCAATCTGGGATAGATCCCATCCGGTCCTGGGGATTTGTCCACCTTAATAACCTCTGGCCTACCCAACACATCTCCCTGCATGTGTGTGTGTGTGTGCACGCACCAGTGTTTTCAGAAAGGGAAATATCGAATCTTTATTTCCAATACCCAAACTGTTTGCCATTCATCTTTCCATCATCGTTTGAGTGACACTGTTCTGGATCATAAACGTCCTATTTCAGCTGATTAAAGAAACTAGACTGACTTGTTCCTAAAATTGACTCTGAATCAGTCTGAGACCGATATCATCGGCCATATCACCGACCTGGTTACATTTAACATTTTTTGTGAGCAATGGAAGAGTGGGACTAGAAAAGGAAACAGTGACCCAAAAAGCAGGGTAGCTATAGACCGGTGAGCCTAATGTCAGTGGTGGGTGAGTTGGTGGAGGGGATTCACAGGGACAGGATTTACATACCGTTTGGAAGGCAAGGACTTATCAGAGTTGTCAACGTGGATTTCTGCATGGGTAATCATGTCTCATTAATTTGATTGAGTTTTATGAAGAGGTGACAAAGAAGACTTTTGAAGGCAGTTTGGTAGACATTGTCTACATGGACCTCAGCAAAGTGTTGACAACATTCCGATTAGGAAGACAGATTAGGAAGTTTCGGTCACATGGGATACAGAGGAAGCTAGTCACAATTGGCTTGGAGGAAGAGGGATATTTTTCAGATTGGAGGCTTGTGAGCAGCAGTGTGCGGCGAGAGCCAGTACTGAGTTCATTTGCATTTCATCATTTATATCAAGGATTTGGATATGAATATTGGAGGCATAGTTAGTAAGTTTACAGATGCCATCAGAAAGGTGAAATAGTAGATTATCTCAGAGTACAATGAGATCACAATTAGATGAGACAAAGGGGCAAGGAGTGACAGATGAAGTGTAATTTAGATAAATACGAGCTTTTGCATTTTGGGAAGGCAAATCAGGGCAGGAATTATACACTTAATGGTAAGGTCCTGGGGAGTATTGTGGAACAAAGGGACCTTGGACTGCAGGTGCATTGTTCCTTGAAAGTGGAGTCGCAGGTCGACAGTGTGATGCAGAACACATTTGGCACATTTTCCTTCATCAGTCAGAGCATTGAGTATAGGAATTAGGTGCAATGTTGCATCTGTCTACTATACTAGTGAGACCAGTTTAAGAATACTGCATACAATTTGGCTGCAGAAAAGATTTACACGGATGGTGCAGGACTGAAGGATTTGAGTTTTAGGGAGAGGCTGGTTAGGTTGAGGTGTTTCCTCCAGAGTGCCAGAGGTTGAGGGGTAACATTATAGAGCTTTATAAAATCATCAGAGGCATGGATATTCTGAACAGCCATGTTCTGTTTCCCATCATACGGGAGTCCAGAACAAAAGAGCATAGGTTGGAGAGGAGAGGGCGAATGATTTGGAAAGGACCTTAGGGTAAATGTTTCACACAGAGAGTGGTGTGTGTACGGAAAGTGCTGTCAGAGGAAGTGGTGAAGGCGGTTACAATCGCACATTTAAAAAGTATCTGAAAGAGGAGGGATATTGGCATTCAGCCTCTCAAGACTTTCACACACGTTTTGCGATGGTTTGGGAAATGTAATTGGAAAATCCAGGCACAGGTATGAAAGAGGCCCCTCATCTCTCCTCACTGAGCTTCCCCTCTCTGCAACTTGTGCTCCATTTGTTGGTCATGTTGTAGACCCAGATTCACTGTGAATACAGCCCCCATACCTCACCCAGAGATAGCTCACCAAATCCTCTGCTCTCCCTGACTGCAATATGCAATAACAGAACATACATGAAAATAACACTCACTAACTTTCCAATAACAGAATGTGAGAACATCAGAAACAGGGGCATGTTGTTCACCCCCCAAGCCTGCCTTTCCCTTCACTAAGATCATGGTTGATCTGCTCTTGACTTCAAATCCTCTTTCATACCCAATTCTTCATAGCCCTCAATTCTCTGACAGGTCAATTTCCACCTACCTCCTCTTCAAATACTTTCAGTCATCTAGCTCCTGGAACACTCTTGAGAACAGAAATCCTGACATTCAATGCAACCTGTTTGAAGAAAACACTTGCTGCTCCTATATCATGGCCTATTGATGTGAACAAAAGAGGTTGGCTCAAGGGTTCAGGTAAAAATGTCTGGCCCTGATATCAAGGCAGTGGTTGACTTCTGTTGACATCAAGGAGCTTCACAAAACTGGCCTTAATGGGAATCAGCGTAAACTCTCCAGTGTTTGGAGTCAAACATGGCACAAAGGAAGATGTTCACCATCTCAGTCCTGGGTCAGCTCTGTGCGAGATCCTCAGGGTAATCTCTTCTTCACAAGCAGTTTCAGCTGCTTCATCAATGCCTCTCCGCTCCCAACCATAAGATCAGAATGTGGGGATGATCACTGAAGATTCCACAATGTTCAGAATAATTTGTCCCCGGTCAGCTCCTGAACTGGTCTGTGTCCGTGTGCAGCAAGACCCGGACACCATTCAGGCTTGTGTTGTTAAAGTGTCCGTGACACTCATGTAACAGCACTGCCTGACACTGCACATTGCCACAGTAAAACAAGCGTTCATTCCACAACTCACGCTGGTTTCACAGGAATATGAGGAAGTCATTTAGCCCATTGATACTTTTGGAGAAGAACAGGGGCAGCCCATTCGGTGCCTCCAGCCGATTACTCAGGAAGGGAAGGAGTATATTGTGATGGATCACACAAGAGCGCCTGGAAAATATTTCAAGGCGGTAACCTAAACTCTAATGTTTTCATATTTTAAAGGAAATGTAAAGTGTATGTTCCAGATGCAATGTCACTGGTCAAACTACTCGGTGTGAAGCAAAACACCATTTATTTTAACACGGAAGATAAAATGAAACCAAAGAAAGGGGAATTTAGAATAACTTAATTTTATTGAACAAGTTAACAGAATAATAGATCTAGGAACTATTACTAATGAACTGTTCCAATATAGGAAAATCCCATAAACACAGCTCCTGGCAAAAAGGAATATTCAGACACAGATTTTCACAAATATTTCTCCAATCCAGAAATTAAAAACAGCATCAAGAGAAAATTCAGAGAGAGTAGCAGCCAGGAGATAGTCATTGAAGCTTCCAACTCTGTGCAGACCCCAGTTGTTTCTGATGTTGCTGAGAAACCAAAACCCAGAGATCCTGATCTGTGAGAGCTGGCCACACCCATTAAGGCTGCATTAAAATAAACCCAAGGCCTCCCTAGCTGTTTACTCAAATGGTCTGAAGTAGCCAGCTTGGTAACGGCCGTTCAATCTCTCTCTGAAGAGAATCCAGAACAAAATAACCTCTTAAAGCTAAGGCATCATCACACTTGTCAGCACATCGAGCTGTCAAACAGGAACCAGGGTAACCCAATCAGGCCTTTGGCCCTGTCCAATTGGACGAGGAAGAAGCCAGTCACTCCGTTGAGTCACTGACACAGCAATAGGATGGGGCCATTCAACCTCTTGAGTCAATTACACAGGAACAAGAGGAAGCCATTCTTCCCCTTGAGCCACTTATACAGGAACAGGAGGAGGCCATTCCCCCTCAACGCACTTACACAGGGACATTATGAGATAATTGATGCTGATTCCTGATGAACGGCTTATGCCCAAAACATCAATTCTCCTGCTTCTCGGATACTGCCTGACCTGCTGTGCTTTTCCAGCAATCCACTCTCTACTTTGATCTCCAGCATCGGCAGACCTCACTGTCTCCTAATTGATGCTCTAACATGATGAACAAGTGGAGCAGAGGCTGCACAGACAGACAGTTCCACGTTGTTCCTCATGGCTCCGTTGCACATGATACACACGTGGGACTTTAACGTGGTTTTCTAGTGGTGAGCAGGGAAGCCATATGTCTTGTGTGAAGTCTCAAGAAGGCATCTTTCATCTCCGAGAAGCCAGCCTGGTGTTCTCTATGTCGGGTGGAAGCTGGATAGAATGGCTACGTGTTTCAGACGGAAGGTATTGTGGCTGCAGTTGGGGATTGTGAGCAACATGCATTCAGTATGTTCACACGCCGACTGCACAATAACGTGGGGAGAGTTAATTTCGGCCTATAAACTATAAGGAAAGTCACGTTAGACTGATGAATGGACTCTCGAAGTTCAAATAATGGTGATCTTGTTCATGTTGATCTTATATGGTGCACATCCTGTTCAGTGTAACCTGTGTGCCTTACTCTGTCCAAGTCTATTTCCACCCTATGATCTGCCTCGCCATGCTTACTATGATCTGCCTCCACTGCTCATAAATAAAGTGTTTCCCTGGACTGAGGTACACGTGACAATAAATCAAACTAATCAACCCTGGGTAAAGTATGGAATTTCTCAATGTCTCTTTTGCAAATAAGTGATCGCTGCCACTCTTTGTGTTTCAGCATCACCATTTCTTCGTCTCTCACTGTTCTACAGATTAAACACTCAGCTTATCATGTTAACATCATCCGTGTCTGTGGTAAAAGATCATTCCTTACAAAGGAGATCAACTCTGTAGAGGGTGCCTCAAACGCTCTCTCAGCAAGGCTCTACAACAGTCGGGAGATGGCTTTACTTATGTACTCGAATCGTCATACAATGAAGGACAGCATACCATTGACTGCACCCATTACTTACAAAGGGTTTGATTCAGAACAGTCAGCATAGACTTGTGAGTGGTAGATCATGCTTCCCAAAGTTGTTAGCATTCATTGATGAAGTGACCAGCAAGGTTGATGAGGACAGAGTGGTAGATGTAGTCTCTACGCATTTCAGCAAGGCCTTTGATTAGTTTCCACATGGAAGGCTGTTAGGAAGGTTACATCACGTGGAATGCTCGGTGGACTGACCAATTGGATACACAGTTGGCTTGATGGTTGGAAGCAGAAGGTTTAGTGGAAGGATGCTTATCAGACTGGAGGCTGGGTCCATTGCTGTTTGTTATCAATGATTTGGTTGAGAATGTATAAAGTATGATTAGTAAGTTTGCAGATGACACTAAAGTAAGTAGGAGCATGATCAGTCAGGAAGTGTATCAGAAATTGCAGCAGGACCAGAATCAGGTGGGGACGTGGGCCGAGAAATGGCAAATGAATTTTAATATAGAAGTGTGGGGTCTTGCATTTTGGAAACTCAAATCAAGGTAGGAGTTTTATGATGAATGGGAGGGTCTTTAGGGGTGCAGTGGGCAGAGACCTTGGTGTTCAGGTACACACGGTTCTCTAAGAGTGGAGTCACAGGTAAACAGGGCAATGAAGAAGGCTTTTGGCACATTGGCCTTCATCAGGCAGGATATTAAGTATTGACGTTGGGAATTTATGTTGCAGTTACACAGGATTTTTGGAAGGCCGCACTTGGAGTATTGTGTTCAGTTTTGTCACCTTGCTATAGGCAGGATGTTATTACATGAGAAAGAGTGCTGAAGAAATTTAGAAAGACGTTGCCAGGAACCAATGGTCTGAGTTATAGGGAGAGTTTGGACAAGCTAGGACATTTTCTTTAGCTTGTAGGAGACTGAGGGAGTTCTTATAGAGCTGTATAAGATCACGAGGGGTAACGATAGGGTTAATGCTCTCTTTCTCTTTCCAAGATGTAGAGAATTGAGGATTAGATGGGATCAGTTTAAGGGGAAAGAATAAAAGGGAACCTGAGGGGCCACTTCTTTACACAGAGGCTGGTACGTGGATGAGCTGCCAGCAGATGTGGTTGGGGGGTACATTTCAAAAGCATTTGGATAAATATGTGGATACGAAAGGGCTGGAAGGATATGGGCCAACTGCAGGGAAATGGGGTGAGCGTGGATGGACATTTACAATGTGGAGTCGAACCCCTCTGTTAATTGAAACTAAACACCCAGAAAAGGTCACCTCAGCTCGTAATCTGTTAAAATATGAGCGACACAGATCTCCTACATTCCACTACTTAAACAAAAAATAACAAGTTCGTTTTTTAACTTTAATAGTGAATACTAAACCACAACTATTCACAAATACAAGCCCCTCTTTTCCGAGCTACTTACTATCTGCCTCCAACTCTGTAAAAATGCTAGTCCAACAACCCATGTATTAAAGATTACAATCTCAAGACCAGACAGAATCCATCTTCCCCACTGTGTTCACTCTTCCAGCTGCTGATTTCCCTGGGTCATGTTTTTTTAATTATTGCAAGTAGCTTTTACAAGGACAAGTATCTTTGATAGAAAGTGTTTGAGATGGCCAGTTAGCACTCCTGCTCTACAGCAGGTACTGTGCTGTTGGGTGGCAGTGGCTGTCCCTCTGGTGTTCAAAATGCTGGGTTATATACTCCCCATGATATAATCATTCTCATAATTTGATTGCTTTCCAGGTGTCTAAGCAATAATATTCAAATTCCGTTGGCGTCTGGCATCCTGAGCGTTATTTAAACTCTTTGGTTGTATTTGAATTGTTGTCAAAACAGCAACCACAACTCAGGTATCGATTTCCCTGCTAATGGTGACACGTGGAACAGGCTGACCTTTAGCTGGCATCTGTGGTGTACTTTCTATTCAGCAAAACCCATTCTGTCTTAAAGTGACCGGACATGCTTTCGGCTTTCCCCCTTCAGAAAAAGAACATGAACCAGCAGAATGAAAAGATGGCTTCATTTATTTTCCTCCAATTATTATTTTCATTATTATGAATTACAAAAGTATTAATCTCAGCTAGCCATACATATTAATTCTGCACACATATATAACACTGCAATAAGTCAAAACTTATCTAAACTTTTTCCTTTAAATCTGCGATAACGCACCTGCTATCACATTTTAGGACCCACAACCTGTACATTTTGTAAGTTTAAAGTCGGTAAGATAAGACTCCAATTAAATACTCTCATATTCTGGCCTTTAAATATTCAAAAGAATGCGAGAGGTTTGTCGTTATCCACTATCATCTCCGACATTTTTTTGTATTATAAACATTAAAATATTGTCAGTCCAGTGCGAAACTTTATCATTCTTTTTCAATAATGGAAATTTTGTATTTCTTTCTGGTGGATATTGACAAGTATCGACAGTAGCCAATTGGCCATTCAATTACATCATCATCTTTCTTTATCAGTACATCTCCGAGTCCTATATCCCTAGTATCAAATACAATTTTCCAAGATTTTCAAAATATTTGGTGCAGCTATAACAGGTGCGGTGATTAATCCTGCTTTAACATTCTCAAAAGCTTCCTGGCATTGTTCTGTCCACCACAATTCTGTGTTCTTCTTTAATAAATCCAGCAGTGGTGCCAATACGCTGCTGAAGTTTGCAACAAACTTCCGTTAGAATCCGTGGGCGGCACGGTGGCACAGTGGTTAGCACTGCGGCCTCACAGCGCCTGAGACCCGGGTTCAATTCCCGCCTCAGGCGACTGACTGTGTGGAGTTTGCACGTTCTCCCCGTGTCTGCGTGGGTTTCCTCCGGGTGCTCCGGTTTCCTCCCACAGTCCAAAAGATGTGCAGGGTCAGGTGAATTGGCCATGCTAAATTGCCCGTAGTGTTAGGTAAGGGGTAAATATGGGTGGATTTCGCTTCGGCGGGTCGGTGTGGACTTGTTGGGCCGAAGGGCCTGTTTCCACACTGTAATGTAATCTAATCTAATCATGTAATCTAATCCACTCAGTTCCAAAAATCGAAGCATCTCTTTCTTCGAGGATGGTCGTGGAAATTCCTCAAAGCCCTTCGTCTTTGTTTTCCATGGGGTCAACCTTCCATGGCCAAGGTAATGTCCCAAGAACGTCATCTCTGCCTTCGCGAATTCTGTTTTCTTTAAGTTTATTACCAAGTTTGCTTCTTGTAATCATTCAACATGCTCTGCCAACTGTAACATGGGAGCTTTCAGTCACTGGTTAAAGATCACTCCATCATGCAGATAAAATGCACCATTTGTTCATCTGGTCACAACTCTGTTTCTCATTCTTCAATGTGTCTGGAGCATTATTCATTCACATGACATTCTCTAACTTTTTTTGTCATCTCCGGTAGCTTTACCAGATAGTTTAACTGTTAGACTCAACATTTTTTTAATTTGAAAGGGGCCACTAAACCTGGCTTTGAAGGGATTTCCTACCACTTGTGGCAATACTAATACCTCATCCCCACGGGAAATCGTCAAAGTTTCAGAGTTGTTATCTGCCACCTGCTTCGATCAACACTGTGCCCTCTTCAGGTGCTGTTTAGTAACTCACCTACTCCATCTTATTTCTCCCTCACTCAGATACATAATCCAAGTGTGAGATCTCCGACTTCAGTCCTGTCAAGTTATATTTAATTAATTTCAAAGGACCTCTCACTTCATGTACGAATATTAACTCAAAGGATGTAAACTGAGTAGATTTATTTGGGGCATCTCTAATGGCAAACAATATAATGAGACGCCTTTATTCCAATCATTCGGGTAATTCTGACAATACGATGTTAATATTGTCTTCAGCTTTTGATGCCAACTTTCCAAGGCCCCCTGGGATTCGGGATGGGACGCACTTGATTCAAACTGCTGTATGCAGAAGCTATCCATGACGTCCTTAAACAGCTGCGCGGTAAAATGAGACCCTTGGTCTGATTGAATCACACTGCATAGCCCACAGCAAGTAAAGAAAACTACCAACTCCTCTCCCTCCATTTTTGCCCTTTAGACCCCATAATGGAATTAACCATGGAAATCGGGTAGACACATCCATTATGATCAGCAGATATTGGTTTCCACTTTTATTTTGGAAAGGGGAGCTCCACAACTAATCATAACCCACGTGAAAGGTTCTTCGAATACAGGAATTGGCAACAACGATGCTGGTTTTATTACTGCCTGTGACTTACCTACCATTTGGAATGCATAGCATGTACAACAAACATTAACCACGCCCTTGTGCATTCCAGCCACGAGAAATGCTTTAGCCTGAGTCTTCCGTGCATCAACTCCTTTGGCTTTTTCTTTCGGTTTTCCTTCCTGTTGTAACTTATGACAGTGGGATCTTGTTACTACACAGTCTGGAAAAATCCCTGGGTATTTTTCTTTTAATTGCCCAGTTCCCTGGTCTTACGTTGGCTTCTCCACTATAATGGGGACCTCTCCTACCTTGGATCCTGCTAAATCATTCCCAAGAACAAACTGTATTACTGGAACTGACACCCTGTCACTTAATCTCACTGTTACTTCCCCAACCTTGACTTGGTACTCCAAACAAATGTTACACGGGGAATGCTTAATTTCTGTCCCCATTCCACAAATTATCACGCTGTTGAGTAACATGTCAGAAAGAGTGAAACTACTTTCATCTCTTACTATTGGAAGCGGAGGGAAAGTGAGGACTGCAGATGCTTGAGATCAGAGTTGAAAGGTGTGGGGCTGGAAAAGCACAGCAGGCCGGCAGCATCCGAGGGGCAGGAGAGTTGACGTTTCAGGCATACGTCCTTCATCAGGAAAGTGGGGGGTAAGGGAGGGGGAACGCGGCTGAGAATTAAATAGGAGGGTGGGGTGGAGCTGGGTGGAAGGGAACTTGGAAGGCGATCAGTAGATGCAGATGATGTCTGATGGTGAAAGGTCGGAGAGGAGGGTGAAGTGGATAGGTGGTAGGACAGTTGGAACCCTCAAACTATACAGCATCAACGTTGACCTCACCAATTTCAAAATCTCCCCTTCCCCAGCCTCAATCCAGATCCAACCGTTCAACTTAGCTCTGCCCTCTTGAACTGTGCTAACTGTCCATCTTCCTTCTCACCTATACACTCCACCCTCCCCTCATCCCTATCACTATCACTCCCACCTACATCTTCCTAACGTCCTCCCAGTGACCCTCCCGCTGGCTCAGCTCGTATTTTCCAATTTATCTTTCAGCCCCCTTGTCCCCCCCGCCACATTCCTGACGATGGCTTTATGCCTGATATGTCAATTGTCCTGCTCTTCGGATGCTGCCTGATCTGTTGTGCCTTTCCGGCCCCTTACTTCTCAACTATTAGAGACTGAGCAGATCCCGTTTTTTGGAAAATTATTACTATTTGTCCTCCCGGACACACCGGTTTTCCTTACGGAGGCGAATTCTTTATAGAGATCAGGCACTGACTCCATACACAGCCCCAGCCTAGGCTGTGCACTCTCCTCCAGCTCCTCGGCACCACTTGGGGTCTCCATTACCAGGTTCACTAATGCCACTGGCTTAAACTCCTTTTTAACATATTTTCCCAAAGTGTCTTCCTTGAATGCCCAGCACTGTATGTCCCAGCTTACTGCAGTGAAAACACTTTTCTTCACTGGTCTTCTTAAACCATTGGCACTGTTATTTTTATGTGTTCCACTACGTTATTGCAAGAACACCTGAGACCTTTCACTTCCTTTCAACTCCTTGGACTTGTTTTATCACCTGTGGTAAACTATTCGCAGTGTGCTTTTCTCTATGTTTTGTAGCGTAGGATCTCCCCTTCTCCCAATTTCTATCCTTCACAGGATGAAAATCCTCCCAGAAGCTAGATTTCATCTCATTTACCAATGCATACCCACCTGCCATTTCTGCCGTGCTTCTCACTTCTTGAACTTCCTGTTCATTCACATGAATTCTTCCCATCTCTGGAAGTGAGTCTTTAAACACGTCCAGCAGAATAATCTCCCTTCAGGCCTCACAGGTCTTATCAATTTTTAAGGCCTGCACCCATCTATCAAAATGACTGTGTTTAATTCTTTCAAACTCAATATAACTCTGACCTGGTTCCGTCTCTATATTTCTGAACCGCTGTCTATATTCTTCTAGTACCAATTCATAAGCACTCAACATAGCCTGTTTGACATCTGCATAATCTCTTGCTCCCTCATGTGACAGCACTGCACAGACTTCTCAAGCTGTAACCACCAGCTTAGTCTGAACTAGCATTATCCACAGGTTCACTGGACATGCCATCTGCCGAACCAATTTCGCAAATGAAATAAAAACGGTTTTGGTATTTTTCGCACCAAAATATGGCAATTAATTAACATAGTTGTATACATCCCTACATTCTACCTTCATCTTCATCCTGCTAATTTAACTTTCTTATCTAATTCCAAACTTCTGAATTTCAAATTCTCCCTCTCTTCCTTTTTCCTGTATTTCTCTTTCTCTATCTTCTCTCTCTTTCAGTCTCTCTCTTTATCTTCTAACTGCAGTTGTCATATTTGCAATTTACGTTTTTTCGAACTCGACTGCAGTTTCCTGCTTCTCTAATACACCAAAGTGCTTGACCAACTCCATTATGATGACAGCTTTCCTTTTGTCTCTGATGAAACCCAATTCGAATCTACATGTTAATTCTAAAAGTATGCCCTTCCTTTGTCTTTCTACACTTTCTTGGCAAATTTTGGTACCATCTTCAAACCTTAGAACCTTTTTAGTAATATTAAAAGCCATTTATTTTAAATTAACGAACCACAAGGAAACAAAATTAAATGAATTTTGTCACCTGTTTTATTTGAAGTTCTGGGTCACTAACTGCCAAGTGATGGAATCTGCTGGGCCCTTTTGTAACCCAAATCTGTTCAAATCTGTTCAAATCCCATACGACGAGCCCTCGAACTGTTATGATGTCGATGTTGAACCCCTTTGTTAATTAAACCACACACCCAGAAAAGCTCACTTCACCTCGTTGTCTGTTAAAACATGAGTGACAAAGTAGTCGCAAATTCCACGATTAAGAGAAAAATAACAATTTATAAGTATGTATGTCAACTCGCTGAGTTTGAAGGTTTGTTTTCAGATGTTTCATCACCATGACTGGGTAACATCATCAGTGAGAGTCTCTAGTGACGACTGGTGGAATGTCGTGTCTTTCTATTTCTAGGTCTTGGTTTCTTCAGTTGCGTGATGTCATTTCCAGTTTTTTGTTCAAGGGAAGGTAGATAGGATCTAAATTGATGTGTTTATTGATGTACATCTGGCTAGAATGTCATGCTTCTCAGAACTTTCGTGCGTGGCTTTGTCCTAGGAAGTGTGTGTTGTCACAATCAACGTGGTGTCCTTCTTTTTCTGCATGTATGGAAACTAGTGAGAGTGGGTCATGTCTTTTGGTAGCCAGTTGGTGTTCATATATCCTGCTAGCACGACAACAGGACAGTCTGAAATGGAGGAAAAATATTTTTTATACACTGTTTAATCAGTGTGTGTTCAGGTAAGGAAGATTGTTCATATGTGTACAACATATTCTGAATGAACAACGGAGACACAGTTAACGAAAAATGATGCACACGATGCATAAAATTTATAAAGCATTAAAACATTATTTGATCCTCATCTGAAGTGATACCTTCCCTATCTCTCAAAGTTCCCTCTTTTCTGGGATTCCGAACTCCAATCTCTCATTCTTATCAGGATGAGTGTTATAAATTCTTGTTTCTGGTTTCCCAATTTATTTCAGTTAATCCCCTTTCTACCAGGAATTATATATGTTGCCCTGCTGGGTTCTTTCCAAAGCTAGTGTCTGTTATATTGTTGGAGAGAAAAGTTATGGCATCAGACCCAGCATTTGAACATATTGTTCTGTTGTACATGCACTGTACAAAGGACCACAGCACGCATGAATTGCCAAAACATTGAGGGAAGTATATCTACTACTTTCGATAATTTAGTTTTCTCATTTTCCACATCTCCATATCTGTATTCTCTCTCTCGTTCTCCCTTTGTATCTAGTTAAGACGTCCACCAATTATTCTTCGTGTCCCATCTCCCAAAACTCCTTCTTTCAGTGTATATCTAACGCTCTCTTCATTATGTAATGTGGTTATAATTAAGCAATGTAACTACAAAGACATGCGGGAGGAGCTGGCCAGAGTTAATTGGTAGGGGAGCTGAGCAGGAAAGACCATGGAGCCCGCAATAGCAGAAATTTGTGGGGATAATTCGGAAGATAATACCAGAAATGCAACCCAAGAAGATGAAACATACTCATGGGAGGACAAGGCAGCCATGAGTTACAAGGCATCAAACCAAAAGAGAAAACATACAATGTGGTGAAGATGATTGTGACTCCAGAGAATTCATTGGCTCTGAAACTACATAAGGCTGGCATCACTGACACTACAGAGCTCTGTCAGGGAGAGGGAGAGAAATAGAGGAAACACATTCACTTTAAACACAGAAGATGGCATTTCTCAAGGAAAAAGATTCAGGTGAATTAAGCAAGACCCGGGGAGACAGACCCTCAGCAGAATGAGAGTTTGAAAATTGAAGTATTTCCACATCAGAAACCAGGTTAGGTCACTGAGTGCAGGGCTGATGGGTGAATGGGTCTCAGTGAGAATTGGGGAACAGACAGCAGAATTGCATTGCAGGGATTGCAGCTCGAAACTGCGTATTCATGTAGTGTAGAGACCACAGCAGCAGGAGAGGCAGACATGCATTCAATCACAACCTGTAACTTTTTGCCAGGGTGACACCTCAGTATGTCATTACCATCAACACCATCTATGGCTCAGTGACGAGTGTGGGTGAACATATCGGAGTCAGAATCACATGAACCTAAACCTGATGCTAACTCATTAAAGCTACCAGACTTGACAAACAGATCAGAACGAAGCCCTGCAGTCCTGTCACATTCAGTCATAAATGGTGATGGATGATTGAACAAATGACTGGAGGAGAGGGCTCCACAAACATCCCCATCTTAATTAAAGGAACAGACCTGCACATCAGTGTAAAAGAGAAGGATGTTTTATCTGCAACATCTTCTGCCAGAAGTGTTGAGTCAATGATACACCTCACCCTCATCATTATGCCCACAAAATCACAGATGCCAGTCTTCAACTAATTCGATTTGCTGCATGTGAGAAGAAGAAATAGCTGAACATAATAGATACGACAAAGGCAATGTGTCCTGATCCCATTCCTGCAACAGGACTGAAGCCTTGTGCTACACAACAAGCCGTGTCCCTGGGGAAGCTGTTTCAGTCCAACTCCAACTCTAACATCTCCCTGGCAATGTGAATAATTACTCAGCTATGTCCTGGCCCCTAAGAGGGGAATAATTATAATCTGACCAATTATCACCCCCTCAGTCCCATCACGACAGTGAAATTGGTGGGAGTTCTTTTGACAGGGATGTCAAGCAGCACAGAAATACCCTGTGCAATGTGTTTTCCGACAGGTCCCCATGTGGAGATAGTGTCGTGGAAATGTTACTGGATTACTAATCTAGACCAGGCTAATGCTCTGGCAGCGGGTGGAAATTAAAAACAATGAATAAATTATCGAGATCTAATATCTGGTGTCAGTAATAGTGACCTTGAAGCCAATATGGATTGTACACAGAATTTCCTTCTCCAATGTATTTTTAGGAAGTGAATCTCCCATGATTTCCTGGGCTGGGCTAAAAGTGACTCTAAAGACCCTGACATGTGATAAACATTTCAATGGTCTCTGAAACGGCCAAGCAAGGGCACCCATTTGTATCAAACTACTCCGAGGTCTGAAAGGATGAAACCGGACAGAACACCCGGCCTCAGCGTCAGTGTCGGAAAAGGGAATGGGAACACAGTCCTGTCGACCCTGCAAAGACCTCATTCCTAACGTCTGAGAGGTTTTGACAACATTTACAGAGCTTTCACACAGACTGCACAGAAACATCGGGAAAGGAGTAGGTCATACAACACATTGAGCCTCCCCCATTCTAGTTCATGGATAAAATCTCCTCAATGCATTTACCCCACACGATGTACATATCCGTTAATGTGAGTAACCTTGGAAAGCTATAAAATATGAAGTGCAGTAATACGTTTGGTCCATCGAGTTTGCTACCCAACTCAATGTAATGATGGTTGGCCTTTCATTTCCACACCATACTCCTGCTCTCCCACCATCCCTTTACTGTCTCGAAATCCTTATTTATAATCAGTGTCTCAGTTCCCCAGGTTCACCAGTCTGTGAGTGCAGACATTTATTCTCATCTTAATGCAGTGTGATCTGCCTGTACCTAATACCGTGCTCCCTTAATTTAGGCTTTGCAGCCAGGGGAATTATCATCCCTGCTTCCAATCTGACTCACCCTGTCAGAGTTTTGTATATTTCACTGAGATCTCGACTCATTTTCCTAAACCCCATTGGAATACTGGCCCAGTCACCCCAATCTCTGCTCCCACAAGAAGCCTGTCATCCCAGAGACCAGTCTGATCATCCTTCACTGCTCTCCATCAATGTCAGGTTTGTCCTTTATTAGGTAAGGAGATCAAAACTGCCCACAATACTGTACAATGTTCGAGATGATATCTCACTTGGCCCTGTACAGCTGCAGTAAGACACCCTTACTCCTGGACTCACATTCACCTGAAATGAAGGGAAACACACCATTTATTTTCCTCACTGCTTTCTGTTTCTGCAATATAGCTTTCAGCGACTGGTGTACAAGGAGATCCAGATCTTTTTCAATGTTACAGACACCCAATTGGTGGGTCCATGTAAACCGCTCTGCATGCCAATGCCATGCCCAGTATTGACTTCTAGTTGCAGAACTCACTGCGCTGCATGGGCCTCAGAGGTTTTTGCGGAAGGAAACAACAAAAATGAGCATATGTCCCTTTGTAGATCAACGTGTTTCAACCAATTCTTTTCAAATGGTAGGCTGTCAATTTATCATTTCCACCAAAGGGCACACCATCACCTCTATCCACATTTTTCTCCATCTGTCACGTATTTATCCATTCACTCCACTTGTCTTAGTCTTCTCGGTGCTTTGTTACATCCTCCTCACCCACTCACAATCCCACATCCGTTCGTGCTGTCAGCAGGCTGGAATATATTGTATCTGTTTCCAGCAACCAAATGTTTAAAGGGCATTGTGAACAGTTGGGCCCCAAACACCGATCCCTGCGACACCTCAGCAACCGTCCTCTGTTAATTTATATTTATTTATTTCGTGAATCTCGGAGTCACTGGCTGGGCCAACATTTATTGCCTGTCCCGAGTTGCCCTTGAGAAGGTGGTGGTGAGCTGCCTTGTTGAACGCTGCAGTCCACATGCTGTGGTTTACCTCCAATGCCATTAGGAAGGGAATCCCAGGATTCTGACCCAGCGGCTGGGAAGGAGCAGTGATATATCTTCAAGTCAGGATGATGAATGGCTTGGAGGGAACCTGAAGATGATTGTATTCCCATACATCTGTAGACCTTGTCCTTCTAGATAGACGTAGTTGTGATTGGGAAGATGGTCTCTGAGGATCTTTGGTGAATCATTTCATTGCAGCATGCAGATAGTAAAACACTGCTGCTGCTGCTGCTGAGCGTTGATGGTGGAGCATTATGAATGAAGGGACAGTCAGATTGGTTGCTTTGTCCTGGATGGTATAAAGCTTCTTGAGTGTTGTTGGGGCTGCACTCATCCAGGCAAATTGGGAGTCTCCTATCACACTTCTGGCTTATGCATTGTAGATGATGGACAGACTATTGGAAATCAGGATGTGAGTTACTCGCCGCAGTATTCCTAGCTTCAGACCTGCTCTTATAGTTATTGTGTTTATGTGGCGACACCAGTGAGTTTCTGAGCAATGCTTACCCACCAGGAATTTGATACTGGGGGTTCAGTGATTGTAACACCATTGAACGCCAAGGGGCACGTTAGATTGTATTTTATTGGTTATGGTCACGGTCTGGCATTTGTGTGGCCTGACTATTACTTGCTGAAAATGTGTTACTGGTAAAGCACAGCAGTCAGTCAGCATCTAAGGAACAGGAGAGTCGACGTTTCGGGCATAAGTATTCCTGATGAAAGGCTTATGCCCGAAACTTCGACTCTCCTGTTCCTTGGATGCTGACTGACCTGCTGTGCTTTACCAGCAACACATTTTCAGCTCTGATCTCCAGCATCTGCAGACCTCACTTTCTCCCTGAATATTACTTGCCACTTGTTAGCAAGGACACTGTCCAGATCTTGTCGCATTTGAAAATTGACTGCTTCAGTATCTGAGGAGCCACAAATGTTGCAGAATATTTTACAATCATTAGTGAACATCCCCACTTCTGACCTTAAAATGGAGGGAAGGTCATTGATGAAGCAGCCCTGAAGAAGTTTTCGGTCACTGCTCAAGGGACTCCTACAGATTTGGAGCTGAGTTGACTGACCTTCATCAACCATGACCATCTTCCTACGTGTCAGGTATGATTCTAACCAGCGGGGAGTTTGCCTCTGATTCCAGTGTTGCTAAGGCACCTTAATGCCACACTTGGTCGAAGGCAGCCTCGTTTTAAAGGACAGTCACTCTCACCCCACATCTGGAATTCAGCTTTTTTGTACATGCTTGAACCACGGTAATGAGGTCAGGAGCTGAGTGGCTCTGGTGGAGCACTCACTGGGCATCATTGACCAGGGTATTGCTGAGCAGGTGCTGCTTAAAAGCACTGAGACCTTCCGCCACTTTACTGATTATCGAGAGTAGACTGACAGAGGGGAATACCATCATCTTTAGGTTCCCCTCCAAGCCATTCACTATCCTGACTTGGAAATATATTTGCTTTTTATAAAAAGGAGATACTTGGGGTAATTTTCCACATAATGAGGAAAAGCCATTGTTGTAACTGTATTGAAACAGTTTGGCTCGGGGAGTGACAAGTTATGAAGCACAAGTTTTCAGTACTATTGCCAGAATGTTGTCAGATTATGGACTCTTTGGAGTATCCAGTATCTCCAACCGTTTCTGGATATTGCGTGGACTGAATCGAATTGGTTGATGACTGGTAACTGAATTGTTGAGGATCACTGGAGGAGGCTGAAATGGATCATCCACTCAGCACTTCTGACTGAAGATTGTTGCGAATGCATCAGCCTTATCTTATACACTGAAGTGCTGGGCACTTCCATCATGGAGGAAGGGGTTATTTGTGGAATCTCTTCCTCCAGTGAATTGTTTAATTGTCCCCAAAGTTTCTTGACTAGATGTGGAAGGACTTATACCTTACAGAATCATATCTTACAGACAATGTCAGGCTGTTGCTTGACGAGTCTGTTTATTTCTATTCACTGTTTCTTTCCAGCTCTCCGATTCTAGAAACATATCCATATATTAGCCCCAATCCACTCAGATTTGATTTTGCAAACAGGGCTTTGAGCTTTACCAAAACTTTTCTAAAAATCAAAATGTTTTACATCCATTGCTTCTCTTTCATTTGTCTCCCAGTCTGTTTCTCAAACATAATTCCCATTTCATAAATCTATGTTAGTGTTGTCTATGACCATTACTTTCAACCCCAATAATTTCTCCTAAACCATTTACTTACTATGTTCTATGTTCCATATACTCTATCATTTTCCCAAACCAGAATTGGTTTTCCTTGCAATGTTAGAAAGTTTTGTGAAGACAGAACTGAAGTAGGGGCTTCATAGTTCTGCCATTTCCCTGTTCCCCATTCTCCATTCTTTGTTTTCAAACTGTGAGGAAACTGCACTTGTTTTCTCATATTTTTCACATTGACATGATTTATCAAGTTATTACATTTCACTCTTATAATCCTTGCGAATATACTCTTCAGAAATTCATCAATTCCTGCCTTAAACTGCGCAATAATTGACTTTCCACACCATACACTCACAGGAGCATAGCCTCTGTGCTAACAGAAGTACAGCACGATCTATATTAGTCACACTTTCCTACAGCAGGCCCATAGCCTAGAATTCTATGACAATTCCAAGTGCTCATTCAAGTACTTTTTAATGATTGTGAGGTTACCCGTGATAATTCCCCTCTCAGGAAGTAATCCCAGAACACAACACCCTCCATGTGAAAAAAAGTTTAATTCCTCTCTGAACCTCAAACTTTTCACTTTAACAATGTGCTCCTTTGTTCTTTACCTTCTGACGAAAAGGAACAGCGGCTGTCTATCCACCCTGTCCCTGTCGCTCATAATTTTATCCTTCTGAATCACGGACCCCTCAGCTTTCTCTGCTCCCAAGTCAACAACCCGCGCTTATGCAGCCTCTCTCCATAGCTGATATGCTCCATCCCAGGGAGCATCCTGGTGAATCACCTCTGCACCCTCTCCAGTACAATCAAATCCTTCCTGGAATGTGGCTCCCAGAGCTACATACAGTACTCCATTTTGGCCGAACCGAAGCTCTGTATTGTTCTTATAAACTAAGCCCTGATTAGGAAACACAACACCCAAGGTCCAATTCTTAACTAGTCCATTAACCTGTCCAGTCACATTCAGGCATGTGTGGAAAAGCACACTCTGAGGTTCCCAGTGTGCTGCTTTCATTGAGTCCTCCCCCGCCTGGTTCCTTCTCCCAAAGTGCATCATCTCATATTTATCAGGCTTACATTCCATCTGCCATTGATCTGCCCATCTGACCAATCATCTGCATCTTCCTGTAACTTAAGGCCTTCCTCCTCCCTGCGAATCAATCGGTCAATCTTTCTGTAAAACATAAACTTACTTATCACACCTACCCGACTCTCCACCTAGCCCCCTCCACATTCACATCTGTTTTTTTTATGACTAACACAAACAATAAGGGACACAGCACTGATCCCTGTGGTACACCAGGGGACACTGGTTTCCAGTCGCTCAAACAGCCTTCTCCCACCACCCTCTGCCTGCTCCAACTCAGACAATTTTAATTGTAACTTGTCAAGTTATCCTTCATATTGTGAGATTTTAATTTATTTTTCAGTTTCCCAGGTGGTAATTTGTCAAAGGCCTTCTTACAAAACTAAAGAATCCACCTCCTCAAACTACTTCAATCAAATCCATTGGATGTGACTTCCTTTTGATAAAGTCATGATAATTATCCCTGATCAAACGTTGCGACTCTGTTTGGAGTTCGATATTCTCATTCCCTATTTTATCCAGTAGTTTCCTTTACAGTGATCTAATACTCGCTCGTCTATAGTTAGCTGGTCTATCTCTCCCACCCTTACTGTGAAGTGGAATCGTATTAGCAGTTCTCCAGTTCTCTGGTACCTGCCCTATGGTCAGATTCTAATTAAAATATTCAGTCAGGGTCTTTCGTCCCTTGACCCCAACAGCCTTCTGTGATACAACTCATTCAGACATGGAGATTGGTCCAAATGTATACAGAACAAAGCCTCAAATCCCTGCTCGTATTTTATATCCATCTGTTCAAGAGCTTCCCAGTCCATCTTCTTGAATTCTGCAACTGCCTCCTCCTTCGGCCAAGTAAAATAGATGTGAAGGTCTCATGTAACAATCCATCAATTTTCTCCAGCTTGACACAGATTGCCCCTTGGTTTCTCATGGACACTAACTGTTTGCTGATTATTCTGTTCGACTTGTCCGTGTAGAATGTCGTGGAATTCTTCCTGATCTCACCTACTTGTACTTCTCCATGTCCCTCTGTTATTCAGTCCGCTCTATGTTTCTAAGTTTCACTACAATCACCTATCATGTTTTGAAACTCGAGATCACAGTCTGAGTTTCCACATCAGACAATCTTGCCATTTTAGGGATTAATCTGGATAATACCTTTTGCAGTTCCACTGTAGTCAATATATTCTTTCTTAGATTGGGACTCCAAACGATACAAAATACTCGAAGTGTAGTCTCACCAACGCTCGATGCAACTGGTGCACGACATCCTCTATATTCCAATTACATTCACATGAATGTAAACCTAATTTTTCCTTTCCCATTTGCATATGTTCTTCCCAATACCTCTCGCTTTTTTCTTATGAGCTCACTGTGTGAGTTCTTTGAAAGAAAAAGCTCATGAATCTCCACCTATACGTTATACATTGGTTCATCATTGCCTATGTTCACAAGAATCATATTCAAACCATTCTAAAAATATGTTTGCCACTTCTGGTTTTCCTTTCATCGGTACATTCTCACACTCCCCAATTATGTTATTACTTTCTAAATATCTAGTAGCATGTAGTTTGTAATCGAGTCCAACAGATACCTGACTGTGGATGACAAGATAACTGGTCTGTAGTTCACCATTCTCCAAATTCCTCCTTTCTTAAACTATTGGATAATATTTATAACCTTTGCCTTATCCAGATTGGCTAAATGCCTTTCGGCAATGTGTCGGAAAATAAAGTGACAATCCGCGATGCACTCAACATGTCTATTGCTGCTTCCTCTGAAATTCTTGTATGAAGTACATCTAGTCTGTCAGATTTATAAACACTCAATCCAGCTTTGTTTTCAAAGATAAGTTCAACATTGATATGAATGATCTTAGTCTTTACTTACACAAGTCTCATGGTCACTTGGTATTTCTGGAAGAATTTCTGGACATTCTTCCATGAAGATAGACACAAAGAAACTGTTTCTTTTCCCTGCGATTTCTCTGTTCTCTGTAATAAATTATCCTGAACCGCGCACCAACTGTTCCACATTTGACCTTGTTTTTATTTTGTTTTTCATACATTAATAGACGCTTTTTAGCAGTCTTTATGTTTTTCTTTCGTTTGCACTCTTTTTCTCTTTTTGATTTTCTTCTCAGTTTCTTAGCCATCCTTTGCTGGGTCCCACATTTCTCTGAATCCACTGGCTTACTACAACACTTGGCATTTTTCGAAGCTGCCTCCTTTCATCTAATAGGCAGATGAAGGTGGGGTTGAAAGTGATAGTCGGAGAGGTGGGTGGACCAGATTGATAGGAAGGAAGGTGGACACGTAGGAACATTCAAAAGGGCGGTGCTTACTTGGAAGGTTGGAGTGACATAAGGGGAAATGGGGAAATGGTGAAATTCACCATGATCCCCTGTGGTTGGAGGGTTCCAAGGCAGAAGAGAAGGCTTTCTTCCTCCAGGCATCTGGTGGCTCGGGTTTGGTGATGGATCAGGCCTAGGTCTGTCATGTCCTTGGTAGAGTGGGAAATGGAGTTAAAGTGCTCAACCACAAGGTTATGGAGTTGTTCAATATGGTTGTCCCAGAGATGTTCTCTGAAATGATCTCCAAGTTGACCTCCTGCCTCGCCAATGTAGAGAAGACCAAATTGGGTTTAATGTAGACAGGAGATGAGGCGTTCTGTCTCCCTTCATTACCTATTATTTTCAACTCACCTTCATCTACCTATCGCAATCCCTGCTAACCTCCCTCCTGCTGCGCCCCATTCTCATTTATCTCTCAGCCCCCTTGGCTCATAAAGTTCATTCCTGATGAAGGGCTTATGCCCGAAACATCGATTTATCTGCTCTTAGTATGCTGCCTGACTGTGCTTTTCCAGCACCACATTCTTCGACTCTGATCTCCAGCATCTGTAGTCCCCACTTTCTCCTCACACTTTCATGGCTGCATGACTCAGATTTATAACGGTTACTTCAAATTAAAAAAAAAAAACTGCCGTGCACACAAACAGCATAAAAGAAAACCAATACATTGTGGTCACTGTTCCCAAAAGGTCACTTCCAGCAAAAGTTTCAATTAGTTCTTCTGATCACTCAACACAAATTCCTAAATTACCTGATCTCGAGCTCAGTGCTCGACATAATGTTAATGTAAACCATCTCACACGTGGCCACGAAATCCATTTTCCCAGCATTAGCATTCAATTAGGTTAACAACATTTAGATATATTTTAAACAGTACATTATTACTGAAGTACCCACAAATGTGTATATCTGATTTCCTGCTTTATAACATGTCCAGCATTTCGACTGCAGCTTTCACTTTGATATATAACTCCCATCAACGTTTACACCTCCTTGCTGTTTACTAGATTCCTCCTTACTAGATCCTGTGGAATCTGAGTGACGTGGGCTCTGGGGAGATTAATGGTGGATATTATCTCGCCACATCATTTATAATCTTCTCAAACTTTAATTTCTCCAGATCTCCCGTTATGCTGATGGAGTAGAGAAGAACAATGATCTTCCAACAATGCTCTGTATTCCCCAAGAGAGCTGAGAGTGCTCTAACCTGGGTGGGAAACTCACAACAGGCTGGTAAAGTGTTGCTGCTGCTGTACAGGGTCTTAGTGAGATCACATGTGGAGTAGTGTGAACAGATTTAGTCTCTTCAACGAAGAAAGGATGTTGTTATATTGGAAACAGCTCAGAGATGGTTGCCTCAACTGATTCCTGCAATGCAGGTGCTAGCTTAAACGAAAGGATGATCAGGTTGACCCAGTAGCCATTGGAGTATACAAAAATTATGGATGATCTTATTTCAACAGAGATGACAAAAGTAGTCAACACGTGAAGTGAATTACACAGATCGTGGAGGAATCCATTCCGTTCTCCAGCCTGTTACACAGCAACAACAGGAGTATATTCAGGCCTTCGAACCTGTTACAACAAAACAGAACGAGGCTAGTCAGGCCGTGGAGCCTGATATACATTTACAGAAGGAGGCCAATCAGCCACTCAAGCCTATAACAGTATGCCATGCTGCACCAGTATCCTGTTAAACAGCAACAGGATCAGTCCATTCAGCCTCCTCAAGTCTGTAACATAGGAACTGGAAGAGGTCACAAAGTGACTGGAGATTGTTACACTGGGATAACAGGAGGACATTCAGACCCACTGAGCCTATTGTAAGGGAATTGGATAAGGATAAAAACTATCTGAGACTTCTTTCATGAAAAAGGAAGAGGTAATTTAGACACGTGTCTGTTGTATGGGAACAAGAGAAGACCAATCAATCCCTCGGTCCCATCTCTGGGATACATGAGGAGACCGTTCAGTATTTCCGTCTGTTATGGAGAAGTATGAGAAGACCCATCAGCCCCTCAAAATGTTGCACAGCAACAGGAAGATTCCATAATCTCCCAATCCTCTAAAGCATCAACAGGTGGAGGTCATTCTGGCCTTGGAGGATGCAACATGAGAACACCAGAAAGACGTCAACTCATCGAATTTGTACACCAGCAAGATGATGAGTCCATTCAGCCACACATGGCTCTTACACAGCATTTGGAGCAGATCTCTTAAAAACGTTTGCCCATGAAACAGTAATTCAAAGAAAACGCAAAGGGTTTCAAAAGGGAAGAACTTATAATAATGGTATACATTAGGGACTAAAGTGTAACAATAAACTATTGTAATTTAAGGCAAATTCTGAGAGTCCATTGTTCAGGACATTTGCAAAGTTAAACCACAATTCGTCAGAGCCAACATGGTTTTACGTAGGCTAAACCGTGTTTGAATTGTTTGCTTGAGTTATTTGAAGATGTCACAAACAATATGGATCGTGGGAATCCTGGAGATGGAACACATCTGGTCTTCCTGAAGGCATCGGATATGTCGCTTCTCCAAAGACAAAGTGGTAAGATCAGACAACATGGGTTTAGGAGTAATTTATTCGCTTGGATGGAGGATTGGTTAACCAACAAAATTGAGTCAGATGGAATAAATGTGTCATTTTCTTTTGGCAAATGCAATTTGTGGGGTGCAATTGATTTAAGTTCTCATGCCTCATACATTTGCGATCGATGGTATTACTGTGCTCGGTTGATGGGATAGAAATGCGATGCAACATTTTCAGATGACCCTAACATTGGTAGGAAATTACTTCGGAAATGATGATGCAAGAGATTTAAAACTATATGGATAGATTGGATGAATGGGCCAACCTTTCGCAAGGAAAATTAAAGTGAATAAATATGGGCGATTCAAGTTGGCCAGTTTAATAGAAAGACAAATTTTTATCTTAATGGAGAGAAAGTTCAAAGTGTTTAGTTGCACTGGGTTGATCTGGGTGTCTGCTTGCATATCACAGAAAACATGCTTGCGGGTACTGCAAGTTTGAGAAATGCAAGCATAATTTCAGTGTTTATTTATAAAAGCATAGAGTAGAAAGGTAGGGAATGTTGGTGCAGCTATGCAAGGCATTAGTGAGGCTGCAACTGGAGGACAGTTTGGTTGTCCTGCAGAATGAGGTATTTCCATTGGAGGCAATTCAGAAGAGCTTCATTAGATTGATTCCATATTTGAAGTGCTTGTCTTATAAAGAGTAATTGATCAGTTTAGGCCTATACTCTCGAGTATATAAGAAAGAAAGGAGATCTCATTGAGGTCTGTAAAATGCTAAAAGTAATTGAATGTGGAGATGTTAAGTGGAGTTTTTTTCATGTGTCGCAATCGACAAGAGACTAGAGTTTTAGAATGGAGAGATGGCAGGAAAGTGGAACAGAGGCCGCGTTGACATCAGCCTCATCGAGGGGTTGGATACCTCACAGATGCTCCTTGTTCTTATTCAGCTCTTCGACTGTGTTGCCCAGGAGTGGGGGAGGACTGGGTATCTTACCAGAAGCAGGCACGCAGAATAAATCAGTCTCAATCAGTTTAGATTACATTACAGTGTGGAAACAGCCCCTTCGGCCCAACAAGTCTACACCGACCCGCCGAAGCGCAACCCACCCACACCCCTACAATTACCCCTTACCTAACACTACGGGCAATTTAGCATGGCCAATTCACCTGACCTGCACATCTTTGGACAGCGGGAGGAAACCGGAGCACCCGGAGGAAATCCACGCAGACACGGGGAGAACGTGCAAACTCCATACAGTCAGTCGCCTGAGGCGGGAATTGAACCCGGGTCTCCGGCGCTGTGAGGCAGCAGTGCTAACCACTGTGCCACCGTGCCGCCCCCAGTTCGAGAGAACGGAACCAGTAAGGTCATACAGTGACAAGCGCTGTGTTCTCAACTATTTACAATCTATATTAATGATCAGGAGGATGGAACAGATATGCAGGTGCTGCGTTTGGTGATGGCGTTGTGGTAAGCAAGAGATTAAATTATCAAGAGAAGGTGGAGAGTCTGCAAATAGATTCAGAGAGGTAAAGGCAATAGACAATTGTTTGGAAGGTGGAACTTAAGATGATATAACCTGTCATTTCATTTACAGGAATAATAGAAAGCAATATGTTACTGAAATAGAGAGGGATTACAGGACTAAATGATACTATGGACTGGGAGGTTCACTCAGATCCGTTCAGATATGGAAGGTTTTGCTCCATCCCTGATCGTCAGCTCCCAGATACTCCAAGTGACCTTTTTGCTCTCCGTACACATGGAATACTTTGATGTGGTTGATTGGCGGTGGGGATGGTGTTTTGAAACGTGTATCAAGGGGACTTCCAGGGCAGGGGGTATTCGCCAACATGATGTACTGTGCATGGACACACTGTAACATTAATAGAGAGAGAGAGCTCCTTCAGTTCCTCTACCTCTCCCCATTGACATGGGTATTCTGCAGATGCCATGTACACCATCGGGAATCCCACTATACTGGATACTCCCGGCAGCTCCCTGCTGAGGGAGAAACAATGCTTCTTATCCATGATATATATCCTCCATCACCGAATGGTGACATTGATGTTGAGATACTGGGAAATGATGGATATGTCACCGAGATCTGCCTGGAAAGTACTGGATCATAGAAGCTGAATGAAACAGTGACCCTAACAGCCACTGGCAGCACCATCCTCCCCCTGGTGTGAATCTTCAGGTCGTGTTGAAGGAGGTGACACCATTCAATGATCATCTCCTTGTTCAGTCAGGGTCCCTCACACTCTGCTCCTGGGTCAAGTGGAGCTTGGGAATCTGGTCCTGGAAAACCCGGGGTGTATACAGCAGATCCCTTTCGCCACACACACACTCACTCCGTGGTTTCAGAGCTTCCTCTCTCTGCAGCCTCTGCTCAATTTGTTGTTCATGTTGCAGGCTCAGATGTTGTAACTACAGTCCTCATGCTCTATCCAGAGTTGGGTCGCCAAATCCTTAGGTCTCCCTGAATGTCTGAGGCAACTTACAGCACAACCTCCAGCAAAACATCCCCTGCCCCTCCACTAAATTTTCAATTACAGGAGCCAGTCAGAAACCCCTCGGTACCAGTATTGTGAACCAGACCCTATCCCCGCCAAATATTTTAAGAAGGCCGTTTAGATCCAAACCTTTCCTTATTTTGAATATAGATGGGAAGTGTGCCTTACAGATATGTTGTGACTGGTCAAAACACTCGACATTAAGCAAAATATAATCTATTCAAATGCTTTAGTTAAAATACAATCAAAGAAAAGAACATTGTGGGATAGCTTATATGTTGGAACACTTGCCCAAACAATACATACCGTACCTTTTTGGTTTACACCGCTTGGCACAAAGATATATTCAAATACAGATCCTTACAGCAGTTTTCCAATCCAGGGGGAAGCAATATGAACAGAGATCTCAGAGAGAAAAGCAGCTGGGGATAATGTATTGAAACTCCCAACCCTTTTGGGATCCCCAGCTGCTTCTGAATGCTGCAGCAAAAATCAAAATGAGAAACCCTGGTCTGGGAGAGCTGGTCACTGCCCTTCCATTGTTATCACGGTTTTATTGAAACCTAAAATCTCAGTTATTTACTTAAACTGTTTTCAGACAGAAGTTCCACACCTCTGCCTTTAAAACCTCTCTTCAAAAAAATACCCAAGAGAAAATAACCTTTTTACAGTGATAGAATTCTCACAACTCCATCTTTAATACAATAATCCATCAATATAAAACAGTGGATTCATTTTAGACCTCCTAATCTTCCTCTATTAGTAGACATAAATGCATATATATTACATTGACTGTGAGCATATAAATGTTCACAACTAGTTTCGATTTCAGGCATTTTATTTCTGCCAAGTCTCCACAACGTGTCAAAACGTAGGGTTTCTTGCCCTATCACTTGTATAATTTCAAACTGAATGGCAGCAATAATAAGCTCAATCGAAACAGACTGGTATTTTTCTCCCTAGACTTCTGCAAAAACTTTACCGGGTCACGATCAGTGATAAAGGTTTGTCTCAAGTATGTTATTCGCAATTTAAATGCTGAAATGTTGTCACACCAACACTAAGCTCAAGGCCTCCTTCCCCATTGTGAAATAAATCTGTTGATGTTTTCTCTGGACACTCCAACCACACGTTACATAACGGAGGACTTCTGATCTCTCCAATAGTCCTTCTGAAAGACATAGCTCCTCATGTCTCAGCATAAAATAATTACATGCCTCCGTACCTCTTAATGCTCTAACCTCTTTACCTGCCAGTCCTGGCCTATGCCAGTAAATCTTCCTCTCACAGGTATATGTTTTAAGAAGATCTCACACATTCTTCTCAACCTCTCAAAGAAACCAAACTTTGATTTCTGAACCCAATCATCATCAACAACCATTTCAGCTTCTAAGCTTGCCATTGTAACTCTCTGCTCTTCCACACGAGTTCTCACGACTGCACTGAATTATTGAACTTCTCCAAAATAAGAATCTCTCTACGATTGTCATAGGTTTGCTCTGTTTTAATAACCTTCCCCACTTTTCAAAATTACTTTGTTTGATCCTTTCAAACTCAATGTGCGTTTAACCAGGGACCCTTTTTGAGATTCCTGAAAGGCTCTCTGTCGGCTTCTGGCACAAGCTCATATCCACTTCAGATGGCTGTCTTCACCACCCCATACTAGCCAAATACCTCCTCCGACAGGGATGCAAATACCTATCAGCTTTGTTTGGATAAACTAAATCCACATGGGCACTGGTCACTGCATTTGTTTAGCTACTTTCTCAAATGAAATTCAAAAGGCTTCCACATCCTCCTCATCAAATTTAGATAATGCCTGGATGCATTGAAACAGAACTCAATTAGATCATTGGTTACAATAGGATTGTTCAACCTCACTATCCTCCTCATCCAGCCGACCTTCATCTCCGCCTTCCGTGTCAGTTTTCCTCTCTAATTGCTAACTTCTTAAGTTGAAACTCTCTGCATTTCTTCTGTCCTTTTCTCTCTTTCTTCTTCATTTCATTTTCTTTTATTTCTACTTTTCATCATAATTCAAACTCTTTCAATTCCTTCTCATGTTCAAAGTGCCTCATTTGAAATTGAATTCCAGCCGTTTCCAAAGAGTCTGATGGCAGTTCTACCAAATGTCATTGCCGAGCTATAGCTGTAATTATCTCTCATTTTCTCACAGACAAACGCAACCCCAACTTCAGCTGGTCTGCCAATTCCTACAGTTTTGCCTTCATTTCCTTTTGTAAAACCGACAACTTCACTTCCTCCATACCCAGAGAACTCTTCATGACTGAAAGAATCTTTATCCACAAAACACTGTTTAAACCAACCGAATTCAATATACACAACAAAAGACACTAACAGCTACCATACACGACCTTTGAACGCAATAGTCTCCCGATGCATACTCTCCAGTGTCTGCATGAGCTTATTCTGGATTCTCTGGTTTCCTCCCACAACCCAAAGATGTGCATGTCAGGTAAATTGGCCATGTTCATAGTTTTCAGGGATGTGTGGGTTAGGAGCCTTAGTCGGGGTAAATGTGTAATAATAGGGTAAAGGAATGGGTCTGGGTAGGTTACTCCTCGGAGGGTCGGTGTGGACTTGTTGGGTCTCATGGCCTGTTTGCAGACTGTAGGGATTGTAATTCAAAACCCAATTTGGTATTATCGATTTAGAACCAGACAAGAGTCCCCAGTTTGCTATAGACCAACCAGACTGCCTCAAACTAGTTTAAGAGGGTAGCTTGGATGCCAAACCTTTCTTATTTTAAAGTTAGATGTGAAGTGGATGTTCCACATGTGATGTTACTCGTCAAACCACTCACCATTAAGCAAAACACAATATATTTAAACACTCTCATGAAAATCCATTCAAAATGACGAGGAATTTAGAATAATTTAACTATTGGAAAACTTAACCGAATAATGGATACAGAACCTTCTACAGATGAACTGTTCCAATATACCAACATCCCATAAACACACCTCTTGGCAAAAAAGAACATTCAGACATACATTCTTGCATACAGTTCTCCAATCGAGGAGGAATCAGCGTCAAGTCAGGTTTCAGACAGAGTAGCAGCTGGGGATAAGTTACTAGGCCGTTGTTACTACTATTTATTAAAAACCCTAAAAGCATCGTAAGTTATTTACTTGATTGGTTTTCAGCAGGCAGTTTGGCCTTTAAGATCTCTTATTTAAAAAAAGAAGAAAATAACTTTTTTTAAAAAAGTGACAGCATTGTCATACAATTTAGATGCCTGGTCCTTTACTCTAGGGGCTTCCTCGTGCTACTGATCGCAAGGACACCTGAGAGGGACAAATGCATGTACAGACCAAGTTACAAGGATGTGTCTCATAACTTCTGAAACACCCCTGTCCGTGGACCATCACATGGGGCAGACCGGAAAGTAAACAACAGCCTGACACACACCATGTCACTGTTTCTCAGCTTCACAGTGCCAGCACTCGATACACTAGGGAGGCAAAAAGCAAAGGCCAGGGAAAGATACAGAGGGACAGGGAGATTCACATTAAAGACAGAAACAGACAGTTAATTAACTGAAAAGATGTTGTGGAAATATGGGGAAAAAGGCAAGGCAGTGAAGCTAACTGGAGAATTGAGATCTTCAAGAGTAAAATTACAAGAATGAGAACATTGAATAAAGGCATTGTCAGATCAGCTGGAATGGTTTGTTACATCAAATTCTCAATCTGCTTGACAGAACACCACAAACAACATAAACTGGGACAAGATGACAGCCCAGCATGGAGAGCTGTGCAGACCATGCTAGTGTGTTGCTCAGTAAACTGCACTATCTGCCCAGCATGGAGAGCATTGCAAAATTTACTATCATGTGATAACTATACTCGCATCAGATTACAGCATACAATGGGAAGATTTGCTGTGTGTGTGTGTTCATCAGAAACTGAGGGAGAGTGTGTGTGTGTGTGCGCGATAGGCGTGGTTGAATGCGAAACTCATTGTTTGAGAAGGAACGCACATGGAGGAAATTATTTAAAATAAGAACAACTGGCAGGCTTTTTGTAAATCGACAGAGAGAGAACGAGAGAAGTTTCATGGACAGATGACATAAAGTGTTTGAGAATGTCAAAATAAAGGCACTGCCAGACTCAATAGCAATATACATCGGCAAGCACATGAATGACAGATGGATGGGAGTTTGGTGTGAGTTCGAATCAGATTTGCTTCGGCAGGTTTGAAGCCGGAGCGTCAGCGGCAGTTCTTTGGCTTCCTTAAGCCTGTATTTCATAGCTCAAGGATAAACAGGAGATGGAATAAGCCAGTGAGATATATTCTGGAGTGGTGAGTATTTCAAGTTAGAAATGGTCAGGGTATGGTGTCAGGAATCAGCTCATAGTCAAAGGGATCACCCACAGTTGTGACTTGTCTGCTTCAACCGCAGATATTGGTCAAGGATGAGATGGAAACAGTGGCAGGAAGTGGAGTTCGTAACCAGAACAGTGGACAGTGACCTCCATGTTGTTAATATTTAAATAACAAAGGCAATGATACAATAAATTGTAGTTCTACGCTGAAAGTGAGTAGGTCAACATAGAGACCCATGAGTAACAATGTCAGAGCAGACAGGCAGACAGGAATTTAACACATTAATTGATGTAGTTAGTAGTAGTCTGTAGAGTAAATCTATAGATTGAGAGTTTCAACAGGAAAATAATAGGGACAAGAAGTGTAGACTACATGAAAGAACAGTAATACAGTCATAACTGGTTTATAGAAAGAAAAATCTGGACAGTGACACTTACCAGGAACACCGACGATAGCCAGAAAAGGATAATAAAAATATTGAATAATGAGAAGAGCGTAATAGATCCGCGATGATAATGACCACAAATTAAATGCAGAAAGATACCAAACATAATTGGATAAACTCCTGTCTATTGTTGGAACATGCCAGTCTAATATTCCCAGATTAGAATGCATTTTTGGAACATTCCAGTCGAATGTTCTCAGATTCTGATCCATTGTTGGAATATTCCAGTCTAATTTTCTCAGATTCTGATCTCTCCTCCCCCTCTCTCCAAATCTGCTGATCCCTGTCAGTGCTGTCGGTGATGTTCCCGTCCATGTTATGGGATAACACATTGAACGGCGCCTATTTATCATTAAAAGATGGAAACCCTCCACTGGAATAATTAGAATCCATGGAGATTGGCATTAATCAGTCACTGAACAAACACTGGGTAACTGAGCAAAGGCTACGACAATGGATGAATGGGCACCGCACAACAATCAACAGACAGGAGTGTTCCCTCCCAGTTGGGGAACACTTCAGTGGTCCAGGATATTCAACCTCGGACCTTCTGGTGACAATGCCCCAAGGCGGACTTCAGGACAGGCAGCAGAGAAAAGTGGCAGATGCCTAAGGGATAGACCACGGAACGAGGACATGCCACAATCCAAAGGACTAGCCACACTATCATACATCAAGAACATCTCCGAACTGACAGCCAGTCTACTGCGACCACTAGGACTCATAACAGCACACAAACCAACAGCCACACTCAGACAACAGCTCACCAGAACTAAGGACCCGATACCCAACATGAGCAAAACTAATGTAGTATACGAAATCCCATGCAAGGACTGCACAAAACACCATATCGGACAAACAGGAAGACAGCTAACGATCCGCATCCACGAACATCAACTAGCCACGAAACGACACGACCAGCTATCCCTAGTAGCCACACACACAGACGAAAAGCAACATGAATTCGACTGGGACAACACTACTATTATAGGGCAAGCCAAACAAAGAACAGCCAGGGAATTCCTAGAAGCATGGCACTCATCCACAAACTCCATCAACAAACACATCGACTTGGACCCAATACACCGGCCACTACAGCGGACAGCTGATACTGACAACCGGAAGCGGCAAGGATAGGCCACTATAAATGCCGGAGGAAACACCACAGAAGCGCTTCACAGGAGGCTCCCAAGCACTGAGGATGTCACCTAGACAGGTGACGAAACGTTTGCAACAAAAACTTCCAGCTCGGCGAACAGAACCACATCAACGAGCACCCGAGCTACAAATCTTCACACAAACTTTGAATCCTGGAGCTTCTGTTTTGTGTAAGAACTTTTGTTTTGTAATACCTTGTAGAAAATCTCTGGAAAGCTTCGTGTCCACCAGATCCCCTTTATCAAGTCCGTTGTACATTTTCAGGCATCTCCAGAAATACTTTGCATTATTTCATAGGGCAAAATATCATTTCCCTTTGACAAAACCACCCTGACTCTGCGTGAAGCTTTTCTAAATGTCCATGCTTGCCAGGTTTTCCAAATTATATTAGTTCCATCTGCTTTCATTTGGCCCATATGCCTCTAAATGTTTCCCATTTATATGTTTGTCCAACATGTTTTTACATGTTGTAGCTGTCCTTGCATCTCCCACTCTTCCTCTGGAAGCTCATTCCATACCTACATGGCCCTCTGTGTAAAAACGCTGCCCCTTCGTCCCTTTTAAATCTACTCTCTTCCACCTTAAATCTATTCCTTCTATGTTTGCATTCCTCGATCCTGTGGCAAAGACCTTGGCTATTCACCCTATCCATACCTCTCTTGATTTTATAAGTTTCTATAATGTCACCCCTCGACATCCTACACTCCATCTGATACTAACTTCAAGAACAAGCGTTTAAAGATAAGCACTGCAAAATTGAAACAATATTAAACATGACAGGTCGCCAATACTCAGCTCAAACGTCATACTGTGATTTATTTTTCTCCATGTTACAATACTAAGGCAGCATGAAACGCTTACTCGTGTCAATAAGAAATCAAGCACCTGAATTCCTTTGTCTAAAGGGGGTCATGATCACGACAGTGAAAACGTATCTGTGGCCAGATTTATATAATACCACGTGGTCAACATTGTCCCTCCTGGCCTCCGTATGCCTTTGTGTGATTGTGTCTTCTTTATCATGCAATCAATAGAGTGAATCCCTTTCCCCCATTTACACCTTAATTTAAACCCCTTTTACAGAATCTTCTCATTCCCCACTGCTAAAAGCCCGTTTATCTTTTGCCACATCCTCCTTTCCCTGCCACCCATCCTTCACTTCTGGCAAGGGATTAAAAGACCATTTTGCAATTGTATTCAGTTTTGAAGAAGTGTCACACTGGAGTGGAACCGCTACCTCTGTTTCTCTTTCTCTGCAGATGTTGACAGACCTGCTGAGATTCTCCAGAAATGAATAGGCACAGAACAATTTTTCAATTAAACAAATAACTATGGATACTGGAAATAAAAATGCAAAAACCTTGGTAGAAGGTTCACTGGACCTGAAAGTTTAGCTCTGCATTCACTCCAGAAAATTCTGCAACATCTTTAGCAATTTTTTCAGCAATTTCTGTTTTTGAACAATTTCCAACGACATGTTGTCAAAGATGCCCAAACATCCTGTCCAACATGGAGCGCCTTACATTGGTAACTGAACAGTAACGCATGGTGACAAGTTCCTTGACTCTGAAACTGCATAAGGCTGGCATTACTCTGATACTGCAGTGCTCTGAATCATGGTCAGGGAGAAAAACAGAGGAAAACACGTTCACTTCAAATACAGAAGATGGCATTACTGAAAGGAAAAGATTCAGATTAGTACCATAAATGGATATTGTTTATATAACAAATTGGAGGCGTCACACAAGGAAAAACGTCCAGCAGAATGAGAATATGAAAATGGAAGTATTTCCGCATCAGAAACCAGAGTAGGTCACTGAATACAGGGCTGATGGGTGAATGGGTCTCGGTGTGAACTGGGGCCAGTCAGTAGAATTGAATTGTAGATATAGCAGCTAAAACTGGGTTATCATCTGATGCTGTAGATTTCAAGTACAATCTGTAACCTTTCCCCCAGGATAGTCATTCCGTCTACCATTTCCATCAAGCCGATCCATGGGTCAGTGACGAGTGTGAGTGAAGCTGAAAATGTGTTGCTGGAATAGCGCAGCAGGTCAGGCAGCATCCAGGGAACAGGAGAATCGACGTTTCGGGCATAAGCCCTTCTTCAGGAATCTGCCCGAAACGTCGATTCTCCTGTTCCCTGGATGCTGCCTGACCTGCTGCGCTGTTCCAGCAACACATTTTCAGCTCTGACCTCCAGCATCTGCAGACCTCACTTTCTCCACGAGTGTGAGTGAACATGGTCGGGTCGGAATCATGTGCACCTAAACCTGACGACAGCCCATTAATCTACCGCACTTGACTAGTTACACTATGAACAGCAGGACTAACATCTGATACAGACAGAGAGATGAGCACAAGACTAACTAATCAGATCTAAGCAATGTCGTCCTGTCCAATCCAAGCATAAAAGTCGATGGACCATTAAGCAACTTACTGGAGGAGAGGACACCACAAATATCCCCATCCTAAATAATGGAACAGCCCTGTACATCCATGTAAAAGATGCAGTATCTGCGCTATCCTCAGCCAGAAGTGTTGAGTCGATTACCCACCTCACCCTCACTATGATACCCTCAGAATCACAGATGCCCGTCTTCAACCAATTCAATTCACTGCACGTGACATGAAGCAACAGCTGGACACTATTGATATGACAAAGGCAACTGGCCCTGACACCATTCCTGCAATAGGACTGAGGACTTTTGCTACACAACAAGCCGTGTACCTGAGGAAGCTGCTTCAGTCCAGCTCCAACTCTAACATCTCCCTGGCAATGTGGGTAATTAGCAACTGTAGTCCTCACTTTCTCCTAATGTGGGTAATTACTCAACTATGTCCCATCCCCTAAGAAGGGAATAATTACAATCGGACCAATTACCACGCCCTCAGTCGCATCACGATAGTCAAATTGGTTGGGGTTATTTTTGACAGAGCTGTCAAACAGCACAGAAATAACCAGCTCAATGTGGTTTCCGACAGGCCCCCATGTGGAGATGGTGCTGTTGTGGAATTGTCATTGGATTGCTAATCCAGACCAAGATAATTCTCTGGCAACTGGTGCAAGTTAAAAACAATTAATAGAATATCGAGATCTAATATCTGGGTCAGTAATTGTGATGTTGTGTTCAATGTCGGTTATAGATCCCCTTCCCCAGTATACGTTCAGGAAGTGAATCTCCCGTGCTTTCCTGGTCTGGCTAAAAGTGACTCCAGATACACAGACATGTGATATACTCTTCAATGGTCTCTGAAACGGCCAAGCAATAAACTCAATTGTATCAAACTGCTGGGAGGTCTTAAAGGATAAACCCAGAGAGAGCACCCAGCACCAGCCTCGTTATCAGAAAAGGGAACGGGAAACGCAATCTGTCGACCCTGCAGAGACCTCCTTCCTAACAGCTGAGAGCTTGTGACAACACTTACAGAGCTTTCTCACACACTGCACAGAAACATCGGGAAAGGAATACGTCATACACCTCATTGAGCTTTCCCCATTCTAGTTAATAGCCGAACTTCTCCTCAACGCAGTTTTCCCCATACAATATTCATAACCCTTAATATGTTTAAACGTTGTGAAACATAAAATGATAACTGCTGTAGTCCATTCAGCCCATCAGCTTTGCGCCTCCATTCTATGTACAGGCAGTTCACCGATAACTCATGTTGATTAAATACAATTCGGCTGCAATGCAATTAATGAACCTTTTTCAATAAAGTGAACTCGTGTTCACTGTGACGCGATTCCTTGGCGGGCACCAGCTGAACAGCAAACCTTGCCTCAGGATCCCTCTGTCTACAAAAGGTACAATCAATGCGTTCAGTTAAAACAGGAATGCAATCGGCTCTGCAGGCCTTGAAACTGAGCCTGAAACTGGGAATTGTAGTCTATATTTAGAAACAACTTTATTTCAAACTGTGGGGAGAATCTTGGGGAGAACTGGAATTCTCCATCGACATCACGTGGTGAGTCAGCCCCCGCGCACTTTCTGGTGAAGATTGTGGTGAAAGGTCCAGTGCACCAGTGAGTGACTGTAGTGTGAAAACGTTACATTTACAGCACTGTTCCATTACAACATGTCATTTAAAGATTTATTTAGACTGTCCTATTGTGTGTTAGACCAAATTTAATTTTTGGTTTTTACTGACATTTTTCGGGGTTTGGCACTTACCCTCTTTTTCCCATTGACCCCATTATTAATATTGCACGATTTTCTACAACACAGTGTTGCACAGGAACACAGTTACTGCGTTATTAGAGAACAACTTGGAATGATAGCTGATTTTCTATCTTCACACCATACTCCTGCTCTCTCCCTATCCCTTTAGTTTCCAGAAAGCCTTATTTATATTCAGCCCCTTGACTTCCACAGCCTGATCTGGGAGAGAGTACCCCTGGTTCGCCAGCCTCTGACTGCAGGCATTTATTCTCATCTCAATGCAAAGTGGTCTGTCTGTACCTAATATTGTGGCCCCTTGTTTTAGACGTCCCAGCCAGGGGAATTACCATCCCTGCTTCTAATCTGTCTCGTCCTGTCCGAGTGTTATATATTTCACTGAGATTTCCACTCATTTTCGTAAACTCATGGAATACAGGTCCAGTCGCTCCAAACTCTGCTCCCACAACAAGTCTGTCATCCCAGAGATCAGTCTGGTCATCCTTTGCTGCTCTCCCTCAATGTCAGGTTTGTCCTCTGTTAGGAAAAGAGACCAAAACTGCACACAATACTGCACAATGTTCCAGATGGGGTCTCACCAAGGCCCTGTACAGCTGCATAAGATACACTTACTCCTGTACTCAAATCCCCCTGAAATGAAAGTGAATACAGCATTTATCTTCCTACCGCTTTCTGCTCCTGCAATATTGCTTTCAGTGACTGGTCGACAGGGAGATCCAGATTCCTTTCAAAGTTACAGTTCTCCACTTGCTGGGCCTATATACAATAGTCAGTGTGCCATTGCCGTTCCCAGTATTGACTTCCGGCTTCAGAACTCACTGCCCTACATGGACTTGGAGGGCTATGCAGAAATGAACAAAAATGCAGCTTAAGATCATTGAAAGAGCAACATTTTTCAACCACACCTTTTTCAAATGAGAGGCCGCCATTCTTTTGTTCCCATCAAAGTACACAACATTTCATCTCCCTCATTACTCTCCATCTGCCACGTATTTGCCCAGTCACTCCACTTGTCTCAATCACCTTAGAACTTTTTTACATCCTCCTCATCCACTCACAAGCTGACATCGTTTAGTGCTGTCAGCAGACTTGGGAACATTGCATTTGCGCTCCACACTCAAAGATATGATGTGCATTGGGAATAGCTGGAGCCCAAGCCACGATCCTTTCTCTATCCTCCCAGCCTTCCATTTAATTTTTTTTAAAATTCCTACTCACTGTTTCCTGCCAGCTCTCCGATTCTAAATCTATGACCATATATTAGCCCGAGTCCCCCAGGATTCGCATTTGCAGAATTGGCTTGGGCTTTATCAAAACTCTTTCTGAGATTCCACTCGTATGGCAATGATACCTTCTACATAATTTTACTAAAAGCCACTTTCTCAAATATGGTTTCCATTTCATAAATCTCTGTTGACTTTGTCTATGCCCATTAATTTCAGTCCAATACTTTCTCGAAACAGTTTAGCTGCTAATTTCATTCTATTCCCTTTTTCTCACCAGAATAAAGTTCCCTAGCATTGCTACGAAGTTTTCTTTTTTGTTTTATTTTCTTCTGTGAAGGCATAACTGAAGTATTTGCTCCATCGTTCTGCTATTTCCTGGTCCTCAATTATCTGGTGTCAGACTGTAAGAAATCTGCACCTTTTTTCTCTTAATTTTGCAACTGATACATAGAACATAGAACATATAGAACATAGAACAATACAGCACAGAACTGGCCCTTCGGCCCACGATGTTGTGCCGAACATTTGTCCTAGCTTAAGCACCCATCCATGTACCTATCCAAATGCCACTTAAAGTTCGCCAATGATTCTGACTCTACCACTCCCACAGGCAGTGCATTCCATGCCCCCACCACTCTCTCGGTAAAGAACCCACCCCTGACATCTCCCCTATACCTTCCACCGTTCACCTTAAATTTATGTCCCCTTGTAACACTCTGTTGTACCCGGGGAAAAAGTTTCTGATTGTCTACTCTATCTGTTCCTCTGATCATCATATACACCTCTATCAAGTCACCCCTCATCCTTCGCCGTTCCAATGAGGAAAAGGCCTATCACGCCCAACCTATCCTCGTACGACCTATTCTCCATTCCAGGCAACATCTTCTCTGCACCCTCTCCAAAGCATCCACATCTTTCCTAAAGTGAGGCGATCAGAACTGCACACAGTACTCCAAATGTAGCCTAACCAAAGTCCTGTACAGCTGTAACATCACTTCACGACTCTTGAATTCAATCGTTCTGCTAATGAACGCTAATACACCATAGGCCTTCTTACAAGCTCTATCCACCTGAGTGGCAACTTTCAAAGATCTATGAACAAATACCCCAAGATCCCTCTGCTCCTCCACCTCACTAAGAACCCTAACGTTAACCCTGTATTCCGCATTCTTATTTGTCCTTCCAAAATGGACAACCTCACACTTGGCAGGGTTGAACTCCATCTGCCACTCCTCAGCCCAGTTCTGCATCATATCTAAGTCCCTTTGCAGCCTACAACAGTCCTCCTCACTATCCACAACTCCACCAAGCTTCGTATCTTCTGCAAATTTACTGACCCATCCTTCAACCCCCTCATCCAAGTCATTACTAAACATTACAAACAGCAGAGAACCCAGAACTGATCCCTGCGGAACTCCACTTGTAACTGGGCTCCAGGCTGAATATTTGCCATCTACCACCACTCTCTGACTTCGACCGGTTAGCCAGTTTTCCACTATCCCATGCCTCTTGACTTTCCGCATAAGCTTACCATGGGGAACCTTATCAAATGCCTTACTAAAATCCATGTATACGACATCCACTGCTCTACCCCCATCCACATGCTTGGTCACCTCCTCAAAGAATTCAATAAGACTTGTAAGGCAAGACCTACCCTTCAAGCAGTGTCTTTCCAGATACTTATTAATCCTATCCCTTTTTACCCTTTCCATTACTTTGCCTACCACCGAATTAAGAGTAACTGGCCTGTAATTCCCGGGGTTATCCCTATTCCCTTTTTTGAACAGGGGCACAACATTCGCCATTCTCCAGTCCCCTGGTATCACGCCTGTTGACAGTGAAGACGAAAAGACGAAAAGATGTAGCACAACTTTGAGGATTGCAGGCTTGCTAGAAAGGAGCTCAGAAATGGACCGAGGCGAGCCATGATGCAACACGGAAAAGCCTTCGCAAGAAGGATTAGGGAGAAAGGGAGAATCCAAATACGTTTTTCTCATACGTGAGGAATAAGAGAATAATCAGGAAGTAGGTAGGGCTGATCAGGATTAGCGTAGGGAACTTATGCGTGGAGTCTGAGCAGATAGGGGAAGCCCTAAATGAGTTTTTTGCTTCGATTTTCACCAAGGAAAGGGATCTTGTTGTACATGAAAACTTAGAGGAACCGGGCCAGATCAGTCTTGACCAGGTCAAGATTGATGAAGTTGATGTGCTCGCAACTTTGGAAAACATTAAGATGGATAAGTCCCCAGGGCCTAATTTATCCTAGACTGGTACGGGAAGTAAGAAATGCGGTTGCTATGCTGCTGGTGAGGATATTTGCCTCCTCACTCTCAACGGGATTGGAAGGAGGCAAATGTTATTCCTTATCTCAAGAAGTGTAATGGGAAATCTCTGGCAATTCGAGACCAGTCAGTCTTATGTCTGTGGTCAGCAAAGTTTGCAAAAAATTCTGAGGGATTGGATTTATGACTATTTGGCAAAGCATAGTGTGATTAAAGGCAATCAGCATGGCTTTGTGAGGGGCAGGTCATGCCTCACGACTCTTATTGATTTCTTTGAGGAGGTGGCAAGACAGGTCAACGACATTTGAACAGTGGATGTGGTGCATGTGGACTTCAGCAAGGCATTTGATAGGGTTCCCTATGGAAGGCTCATTCATAAAGTAAGGAAGAATGAGGATATTGGCAGATTTGGTTATCTGGATTCAGAATTGGCTGGCTGACAGAAGGCTGTAGGTGGAAAGTATTCTGCTTGGAGGACAGTGTTGAGAGGGATCCCACAGGGCTGTGTTCTTGGGCCTCTGTTTTTTGTAGTTTTTATAAATGACTTGGATGAGGGAGGTTATGTGGTGGGTTAGTAAATTTGCTGATTACACAAAGGTTGGAAGTGACGTCGATAGATTAAAGGGCTTCTGTAGGCTGCAGCGCGACTTAGAGAGGATGTCGAGCTGGGCTGAGAAATGGCAGATGGAGTTCAACCTGGATAAATGCGAAGTGATGCATTTTGGAAGGTCAAATTCGAATTCTGAATATAACATTAAATACAGGATTCTTGGCAGTGTGGAGGAACAGAGGGATCTGGGTGCACTAGTGCATTGATACCTCAAAGTTGCCACCAAGTGGATAGTGTGTCAAGAAAGCATATGGTGTTTTGGCTTTCATTAACGGGAGGATCGAGTTTAAGAGCCGCAAATTTTTGCTGCAGCTCTACAAGTCCCTGGTGAGACCACACTTGGAATATTGCGTCCAGTTTTGGACGCCTAATATAGGAAAGATACAGAGGCTTTGGAGAGGATGCAAAGAAGGTTTACCAAGATGCTGCCTGGACTGGAGCAAGGTTGAAGAAAGGTTGAACAAGCTTGGACCTTTCTCTCTGGAGACAAGGAGGAGAGAGGGGATCTGTTCGAGGTGTACAAATTAATGAGAGGAATCGATAGAGTCAATACCCAGAGACGTTTTCCCAGGGCAGGATTGACTAGTATGAGAAATCATAGTTTGAAGTTATTAGGAGGAAGGTAAAAGGGAGACGTCAGAGGTAGGTTCTTTATGCAGAGAGTTGTGAATGCATGGAATGTATTGTCAGCTCTGTTGGTGGAAGCAGAGTCATTGGGGACATTTAAGCGACTGCTGGACATGCACGTGGATAGCAGTGAGTTGAGGGGTGCGTCGGTTAAATTATTACATTTTACATTAGGATTAAACCTCAGGATAACATCGTGGCCCAAAGGGCCTGTTCTGTGCTGTACTGTTCTATCTTCTATGTTCTATTTTGTATAATTAAAACAGACTCGGATAAGTTCTTGATTGACAAGGGGATCAACGGTTACTGACAGGAAGCAGGGAAATGGGGTTGAAAATCTACAAGTCATGATTGAATAGCAGAGCAGACTTAATGGTCCGAAAGGCTTCATTTCTGCTCATATAGAGTTGTGGTCTTATAATATTTTGGTCCTGGATGGCACGGTGGCTCAGCGGTTTGCATTGCTGCCTCATAGCATCAGGAAACTGGGTTAGATTTCCTCTGGGTGTTCTAGTTTCCTGTCACAGTTCAAAGTTGTGCAGGTTAGGTGAACTGGCCATGCTGAATTGCCGATTGTGTTCAGGGATGTTGATGTTAGGTGCGATAGTCAAGGGTCTATGTATAGCATTAGGGTAGAGATTGGGATTTGTTCGCATACTCTTTGAAGGGTCAGTATAAACCTGTTGGGCTGAAGGGCTTGTTTTCACACTGTAGGGATTCCATGAAAATGTAGGCTGCTGCAATGTTCCAATGTAGCACAAGCCAAGCTCGAGAAACACCTCACTTTACACTTTCGCACGTTACAGTCAGTTGGAGTTAATATTCAATTCCATAAATTCATAGCCTGAACCCATTATGGCAGTTCTCCATTTACCGTTCACTCTCCCTCCGTGGCTCCCTAAGTTCGTGTCTTTTTTATGTTGCATTCAACAGAGAAAATCAATTTCTAATATAACACATTAATTTACACCCATTATATATATGTGACTCATTCACCACAATTTAAAGCCCATTTGTCTTTCACACTGGGCCTCCAAACACTCTTTCCCACCTCTGCCAAGATAATAAAACGCTCACTTTCCAATCCTTTACACGTCTGAAGAAGATTTACAGGATGAGAATGTTTTTTAAAAAAAGGAAGCGTTTCCACATCAGAAACCAGGATAGGGCACTGTGTACAGGGGAGAAGGGTGACCGGGTCCCCGTGCAAATTGAGGGCAGGCAGCAGAATTGTATTGCAGATATTGCAGCTCAAACTGGGCATTCATGTGATGCTGCAAATCATAGCAGCTGTAGGAGCAGCAGCAGCAGCAGAATTATATTCAACCGCAATATAATCTCTCAGTCTACCACGACCATGAAGCCGATCTCCGGTTCAGTGATGAGTGTGGGTGAACATGCCACGGTCAGAACCATGTGTACCCAAACCTGATGACAACCCAATCAAGCTACCGCACTTACTGCTTACATTAACAAACAGCAGAACTAACATCTGATACCGAGGACGCCATGACCCCAAGACTGTTGGAGTTAATATTCAATTCCATAAATTCATGCTCGGAAAAGCTTGTGCTGCTTGTTTTCGTATTTCTTGCCAATTTACTGCCTCATGTCTTTTCTCCCCTTTTCCTCGGTTTCTAGATTCATACAGTCATATAGCGCACGAACAGGTCCTTTGGTCCAACTTGTCCATGCTGACAAGGTTTTCTTGTAAAACCAGCTATGAATTACTGCTAGCCTGTTTACTCTTACTCTTATCTGTTAGAAAAATCCTTGTTCCTTTTGTTCGAGACGGTTCAAGAACTTCACTCCTATTACCATTTTGTTTACATCATTGAAATACTTACTGTGCCTTCCCAAGTGAGGAAAGATGTAAAACATGGGTGTAAATTATCTGTCTGCTCCCTGTAGTCAAATCTTCAGTCACGCCCTTCAATTATCCTCAGTATACTTTCCTACTTAATTTCACCTAAGGTCACACACTCATCTTGAACTTTTTTTGTATGCTCGGAAAAGCTTGTGCTGCTTGTTTTCGTATTTCTTGCCAATTTACTGCCTCATGTCTTTTCTCCCCTTTTCCTCGGTTTCTAGATTCATACAGTCATATAGCGCACGAACAGGTCCTTTGGTCCAACTTGTCCATGCTGACAAGGTTTTCCAAACTAAACTAGTCCAATCTGATTGCATTTTGTCCATATGTCTCCAAGATTTTCCCATTCATATGTCTGTCCTAATGAGTTTTACATGTGGTAGCTGTACTTGCACCTCCCACTCTTCTTCTGACAGCTCATTCCATATACACACAACACCCTCTGTGTGAAAACATTGACCCTTCTTCCATTTCAAATCTTCCTTCTTTCACCTTAAACCTATGCCTTCTATGGTTTAACTCCCCCTTCCCGTGGATAAGACCTTGGATATTCACTCTGTTCATACCTCTCATGATTTTATAAACTTCTACAATGCCATCCCTCAACCTCCTACACGCTATCTGACACTAACTTTACGAACAAGCATTTAAAGATAAGCACTGCAAATCTGAGACAGTATTCAAATGACAGGTGAATAACACTTAGCCCAAGCTTCATACTGTGATTTGTTTTTCTCCATGTTACAGTACTAAGGCAGCAGGAAACTCTTCCAAGCACCAATAAAAGGTCAAACACCTGAATAGCTTTGTCCAAATCGTGTGATAACCTCTCCAGTGAAAGCACATCTCTGACTTGAACCATATAAGAAGGGAAATTCTTGTACCACACGGTCAGCGACTACCTTTAGCAGAGTGAGATGAAGGCTGAATATACTTTTTGAAATGTAGATCACAGTGTGAATTCTGTGCAGTGGGGGAGATGTTTTCAATAAGGTTTACTCCAAGAAGAAAACTTTTCAGAATGAGATGTGAGTGGGAGGTGTAAAACAGCATAAATGGAGAGGCCGAGTCAAACTGAGACCGGAGCAAAGTGGCAGCAAAAAACGCAGCTTGATGCTACAGCAGACTGGGTTGACTTGATCAAAGAGTTTCAGGTGAAGTGGGTAAGGGCCATAATGTGAGAGAATGTGCTCTGTAATTTGAGAGGAAGAACCTGGAATTTGGAAGGGGAGAAGAGCAGGGAAGAGGATGGAGCAGCAATGGCAGAGTCTTCTGGGGGATAAATCAAGAAGCACAGCTGAAATTCATGCCTAATATCAGTTTATGGTCCCTGCAATAAACATTATAAATCTGGCCCTCCACTATTGCTCATCAATAGTATCCTTGAGAGCTTTAGACCATGGGTGGTTCACCTTCTTATCGAGTTCTTTTTTTCTTAACAGAAACAATAATTACTCAGCGGTTTGGGATATCTGCTTGAATGTCTGCTCACATATACTCATTGGCCTTCCTCTGGTTCTATTTTCACATTCCTCTTCAGACCAACTGTGAGGCAGAAATCCTCAATTTGGATGCCTGGTTCTTTTCAATCATTCAGGGGGGATTTCTGCATGTGGCTGAACACATGATCAGCGGAGGCTGACTCCATTCTCCAAGTTTCTCCATCTCTGTTATTTCTGTTTAATGATGCCTCATTCCTGTGAGCTGCGTCTAACGTGACCTCATTTTCCTTTAAACCAGAAATCCCCTAACTATGGTGGCCAGGGCCTTCAGCTGTCACTGTCCAATCTCCTACGATGTTGCCCTCAATCCGTCCCCTCCATCACAGAGCAATAATAGATTCCTCCTTGTCCACACTTCTTCCTGCACGACAATTCACATTCACATAATCATCTTACGCCATTTCCACCATCTCCAGCAGGCCAGCGCCATCAAACACATCTTCCCCTCCCGCCCACGGTCCGTATTTTGCAGGGTCTATTCCCTCTGTGACACCCTCCATCACACCGAACACTTCCCCATTCCCCCATGGCACCTTCCCATGCAATTGCAGAAGCTGCAACACTTGCTCATTCACCTCTTCCCTCTTCACTGTCCAAGGCACCAAACATACCTTCCAGATGAAGCAGCATTTCACTTGTAAACTTTCAATCTGGTCTCCTATTACAATGCAGTCTCTGTATATTGGCGAGACCAAACAGAGATTGCTTTGAGGAACAGTCCCACTCTGTCTGTAGAAATAACCCTGACCATCTCATTGATTCCCATTTCAATCACCTACCTTGCTCTCATACTAACGTTTCGGCCCTGGGCTGCTGCAATGTTCCAAGGAAGTACAACCCAAGCTCGAGTAACAACTCACCTTACACTTTCGTACGTTACATCCTGTAGGAGTTAATGTACAATTTCACAACTTCACAGTCTGACCCCATTATAACTGTTCTGCAGTTTCCGTACATTCTCCCTCTTGGCCTCCCTATGTCCTTGTGTGGTTGTATATTCTTTATCTTTCACTGAATAGAGAGAATCCCTTTTCCCCATTCACATCTGAATTTAAAGCTACTTCCCATGATCTTCTCGTTCACCACTACTAAAAGCATGTTTATCTTTTGCCACACCCTCTTTTACCCGTCAACCCACTCCCCACATCTGTCAAGGGATTTTAAAACTCATTTTCCAATCCTTTTCAGTTCTGAAGAAGTGTCATACTGGACTTGAAACGCTAACTCTGTTTCTCTGTCTTTGCAGATGATGCCAGACCTGTTGAGTTTCTCGAGAAATGAATAGGCTCAGAACAAATTTCCAATTAAACAAATAACTGGAAATGAGAACGCAAACATTGCTGGAGAAAATGGGAGCTTTGTAGAAGGGTCACTGGCTCTGAAATATTAGCTGTACTTTCACTCCACGAGATGCTGCCAGACCTGCTGACTTTCGTCAGCAATTTCTGTTTTTGAACAATTCCATAGACGTGTGTTAAAGCTGCTCAAACGCCTTGTCTAACACTGATTCCATGCACTGGGAAGTGAGCGATAATGCAAGGTGCACAAATCCCTTGATCTGAAACTGCATGAGGCTGGCATCACTGATGCTGCAGAGCTCTTAATCATGGTCAGGGAGAGAAACAGAGGCGAACACATTCACATCAAACATTGAAGATGGCATTGGGGGAATGGAAAAGATTCAGATGCATATTTTAAGGTGTTTAAGTAAAGTAACAAATTGGAGGTGCCACACAAGGGAGAGATCCTCAGCAGAATCAGAATAGGAAAATGGAAGTGTTACCACATCAGAAACCAGTTTAAGACACTGGGTACAGGGCCGATGAATGAATGGGTCTTGGTGTGAACTGGGGGACAGTCATTAGAATTGAATTAAACATATTGGAGCTCAAAGTGGGAATTCATGTGGTGTGGTAGAATCACAGCAGCAGCAGAATTGTATTCAACTACAATCTGTAACATTTTCCCCAGGATAATCCATCAGTCTACCATTAACATCAAGCTGATCTATGGTTCAGTGACGAGTGTGAGTGAACATAATAGGGTCGGAACCATGTGTACCTAAACCTGATGACAATCTATTAAAGCTACCGCACTTGACTGGTTACATTCGAAACAGCAGGACTAACATCTGATACAGAGGGCGAAATGATCCCAAGACAATCAGATCAGAAGTTCTGCAGTGCTGTCACATCCAGACATAAATGTCAATGGACTATTAAACAAATCACTGGAGGAGAGGACTCCATAAATATTGCCATCCTAAATAACGGGACAGCCCTGTACATCAGTGTAAAAGACATGGTTGTATTACCTGCACCGTCCAAAGCCAGAAGTGTTGAGTTGATGATCCACCTCACCCTCGCCATGCTGCCCGCAGAATCACAGATGCCTGCCTTTAATCGATTTGATTTGCGGTATGTGACATGAAGCAACAGCTGAACAGAGTAGATAAGACAAAGGCAATGGGCCCTGACACAATTCCTCCCATAGGACTGAAGACTTTTGCTGTACAACAAGCCGTGTCCCGGGGGAAGCTGTTTCATTCCAGCTCCAAATCTGACATCTCCCTGGAAATGTGGAAATTTACTCAGCTATGTCCAATCCCATAACAAGGGAATAACTACAGTCTGACCATTTACCACGCCCTGAGTCCCGTCGCGAGAGTCACATTGGTGGGAGTTCTTTTTGACAGAGCTGTCAGGCAGCACAGAAATTACCAGCTCAGTGTGGTTTGAGATAGGTCCCCATGAGGAGATGGGGTTGTTATGGATAAGTCACTGGATTACTAAAGCAGACCAGGCTCATACTCTGGCAGCTGGTGGACGTTATAATTAATAAAGTATTGAGATGTAAAACCTGGATCACTAAGAGTGATCTTGAAGCCAATGACGATCATAAACACCAATTTCCTTCCTCAATGTACTTTCAGGAAGAGAGTCTCCCGTGCTTTCCTGGTCTGGCCTAAACCTGACTCCAGACATACAGACATGTGATAAACTCTTCAATGGTCTCGGAAACGGCCAAGCAAGACACTCTATTGTATGAAACTGTTCTGGGCGTATTAAAGGATAAAACCGTACAGATCACCCGGCACCAGCCTCAGTATTGGAACGGGAAATCCTAACGTGTTGACCCTGCAGAGATCTCCTTCCTAACATCTGAGAGCAGGTGGCAGCATTTACAGAGCTTTCCCACAGACTGCACAGAAACATCGGCAAAGGAGTAGGTCATTCAACACACTGAGCATCCTCCATTCTAGTTCATGGTGAAAATCTCCTCAATTCAGTTTTCCCCACACAGTGTTCATATCCTTTAGTAGGTTTAAACATCGGAACATATAAAATAGGAACTACTGTATTCGCTTTGGTCCATCAATTTTGATCCTTCATTCAATATACAGGCAGTTATCCAATAAAGGTGTGTTTATTAAACGCAATTCCGCTGCAACACAATTAGTGAATTGTGCCACTTTCTTTATAAAGCGAGCTTCCGTTCACTGTTTTGGGAGATCGTATCTGGCACCAGCTGAACAGCAAATCCCCGCCTCAGGATCTCTCTGCCTGCCCAATGCACCCTCAGTGTGTTCAGATAAAGCAGGAATGTAATCAGCTCTGCAAGCGTTAAAACTGAGCCTGAATGTGGGATTTGTAGTCTACATTTAGAAGGAAATTAATTTCAAACCGGGAGGGGAATATCTTTTAGAGAACTGGAATGCTGCATCGGCATCACGTGGTCAGTCAGCACGCACGCTTTCTGGTGAGGATCTTGGTGAAAGCTGCAGTGCTGTAGTCAGTGACTGTAGTGTTAAATTGTGACATTTACTGTACTAATTAATTGCTTTAAAGATTTATGTAGCCTATACTATTGCGTGCAGACACAGGGCGAATGTGCAAACTCCACACAAACAGTGACCGAGACTGAAATTGAACCCAGATCTCTGGTGCTGGGAGACAGCAGTGCTAACCACTGAGCTACCCACTGCCTGCACAATTCAACACTCGAAATGTGGCAAAACAGCAGGGAGATTCCATAAATCCCCAAACTTGTCATTGAGCAACAGGAGGAGGACATTGAGATCCTGAGCGGCTTGGTCAGGAACAGGTGCAGGACCTGCAAGCCATCGAAACGAGAGTGGAGGAACATCAAGAGGACATTCAGCCCATCCTGTGTGTAAAGCCGGAACAGAATGAGTCCAATCAGCCAACCATACCTCTTACACAGCAATTGGAGCTGATCTTTTGCAGCCTCGTGCCTATCTCACAGGAATTGAAACGGACTGTCGAGGTTATGGAAAGGGAAGAACTTAGAATAACCAACTTCACTCGGGAATGGAAAGGTATGAGAAAACTATTGGGACTGAAGACAAATTGTTCGAATCTGCTATTAAGGAATTAACAACAGGAGATTTTGAAAGTCAAGCTACAATCCATCAAAGTCGACATAGTGGACTAATCTATAAACTGGACTACCTGTGCAGCATGGGGATCATTGCAAACCTTTGCCAACATATTGCTACCATACTTACACTAAAGAAATGTCTTGAACGGGAAGATTTGTAACCCATGCAGTGAGTGACAGAAAATGGGATCCCACAAATGTATGGCTCTGTGTCTCCACTGCCGAAATATAATAATGTAAGACAGTGTGTGTGTGTGTGTGTGTGTGTGTGTGTGTGTGTGTGTGTGTGTGTGTGTGTGTGTGTGTGTGTGTGTGTGTGTGTGTGTGTGTGTGTGTGTGTGTGTGTGTGTGTGTGTGTGTGTGTGTGTGTGTGTGTGTGTTTGTGTTGGTGACAGTAGATATGAAATTTATTATTTGAGAGCGAATAGACACAGAGGATATCAGCTTAAATGTGAACAACTGACAGGGCTTTGTGTCATAAACAGAGGTAGACTGAGGACCGTGTGATAGACAGACGTGACGATGTGCTTGTGAATATTAAAGTAAAGGCATTGCCAGACTCAAAAACAATATAAAGTAATTCATACAGGTATGATGGGATTTTAGTCTGCGTTTACATACAAGCCATAAATACCGACTCAGATTTGGTTAAGCAGCAGCAGATCATTGGCTTTATTAAGACTGTGTTTCATAGCTGAAGGTTCAAACAGCAGATGGGATGAACCAGCGAAGTATAACCTGCAGTTGTCAATAGATAAAATTAGGAATGGCCAGGATATGGTGTCTGTAATAAGCTTGTGACCAAAGGCATCACCGTAGTTGTGACTCGTCTGCTTCAGCCTCAGTTATTGGCCAGGGATGAGATGGAGTCAGAGGAAGGAAATGGAGTTTGTATCCAGAACAAAAGACAGTGATCTCCAAGCTTTCAATATTTAAATAGCAAGGGCAGTGATGCAATGCATCCTGGTTCATACCTGATAGTGAGTGCGTCAACCAACAAGGCCCAGTGCCAGAACTAAAGAAGGAGAGAAAGAATGAACAAGTTCACTGTTGTTTGTTGTGGTTTGGAGCGTGAATACTTACAGAGTAGAGTAAATGAAAAGAACAGTAATGCAGTCGCACATGGTTAATGCAAATAATATATCGACAGTCAAACTTACCGCGGACACCAACAATAGCCAGGATAGGATAATAAAAGCATTGAATAATGTAAAGTGCATATCTGATCCGCAATGATAACGGCCACCAATAATATGTAGAAATAATCCAAACAAAATAGGATAACCTCGTGTCCATTGTTGGAATATTCCAGTCTAATGTTCTCAGATTCTGATCCATTGTTGTAACATTCCAGTAAAACGTTCTCAGATTCTGATCCACTGTTGGGAACTTGCCAGTCTCAGTTCTCAGTTTCTGATCTCTCCCTCTATCTGGAGCAGCCGATCCCTGTTAGTGCTTTCGGTGATGCTCCCGCCCTTACCATGGGATAACATATTGAATGGAGCCCTTTTATCATTAAAAGATGGAAACTCTCCACTGTGATAATTTGAATCCATGGAGAATGACATTAGTCACAGTCACCAAACAAACAGTTTCAGTTAACCAGTTCCTTACATCATTTTACATAACACAATAAAAGGGAACATTTACTTGGTTTGGATGGAATGGATGTGGGTTGCTGAGGGATAGACCATAAATCTTTTAATCTTTATAATCTGTCTTCCCTGTATATGGGAGTATTGTGGGAATAGTGCACATTTGCATACGTTTCGCCCTGTTTATAAAAGGAGACAAGAATAAAATAACAGCTGCATAAAATGTTTGTTGGAGAAGTTTCTAGATATCTTTGTATAATGCTGCTCCAAGTTTGAAATTCCCTGTTATCAAGTCCTCCCTTAACCTTGTGACATCATTCAGAGCATTGAAATGCTGCTCAGGAACAGGGAGATACAGGAGGTAGTCACTCAACTGCTCAAGACTGGGACACAAGAACAGGAGGCAGTCTTTCAACTGTTCGAGACTGGCACACAGGAATAGGAGGTAGTCTCTCAATTGTTCGAGACTGGGATACAGGAAAATCTGGAGGCTAGTGAGGCCCCAGATTTCCGTTCCCCAGGAACAGGAGGAGGCGACTCACTACCCACCAGTCTGGGACACTGGGAGAAAAGGGAAATTGGCTTGTTACTAACAGGAATATCTGAATAAGTTGCATGAGCGAGCCATTCAATCCTGCTCCAACATTTTTCAAAACCATGGCTGATCTGATTGTAATTCCCTCATCCCATTTTACAGAGATTCCCCTCTCTGCAGCCTCTGCTCCATTTGTTGGTCATGTTGCAGATCCAGATGCTGTAACTACAGTCACCATGTTTCATCCAGAGTTGGGTCACCAAAGCCTCTGGTCTTCCCGAATTTCCACAGCAGCTTAAAACACAGCCTCCAGGAAACCATTCCCAGCATTTCCACGAACGTACAAAAACTAGAGTTAAGTCAAATGTCAGTCAAATGCAAGTGAGAAGCCTGGTCTAAATCACTAAGATGTTACTGAGTACATGAGCAGCAGAGAGTGATTAACAAACGCTTTCAATGGTTAGGCACAGAGCAAGTTACAAAGGTGTGACTCAAAACTGCTAAAACCCCACTATCCAACATGGAGCACAGGGCAGGACACTGGGAAGTCAAAGAAAACGCAAGCAATGCTTTTTTGAACGATGTTCCTAAGCTTCTTAGTGTTGGAAGCTGATGCTCTTGGGTGAGCAACATTCAAGGGCAGGAAAAGATATAGGACAGTTATTCACATTGAAACTGGACAATTAAAACTGGATGGTGGGGAAGCAGTTTAAACACCGACAAATGGGAGGGATTTGGGAAATAGACAGAGGGAGAGAGACTCTGAGTCAGTGTTATGGAAGGATGTGTTTGCAGGCATCAGAATGCTGAAATGAAGACATTTCGATCATATCTAGCAACAGAGGTCAGTATGTCCGGGAATGATGAATTAATATGACATTGGCGCTAGGTCAGATAGAGTCAGAGTCTTGGACGTGTACAGCACAGAATAAGATGCTTCAGACTAACTCGTCCATGCTGATGGGATATCCCAAATTAAACTAATCACATTTGCCACCATTTGGCCAATATCGATGTAAACCCTTCCTCTTAATGTACCCATCCAAATTCCATTTAGAAGTCGTAATTGTAAAAGCCTCCACCACCTCCTCTGGCAGCTCATTCCTCACATGCACCACCCTCTGTGGGAAAAAGTTGCTCCTTAGGTCATTTTAAAATCTTTTCCCACTCACCGGATATCCATGCCCTCTAGCTTTGGGGAGAAAGACCTTGGCTATACACCCTATACATGCTCTTCACGCTACAGGAATAAAAGAACCCAACCTACTCGCACGCTCCCTATAGCTCCAATCCTGGCAACATCCTTGTAAATCTTTCATGACTCTCTTCAATTTTCACAATATATTTCCAAAGGGAGGGAGACTAGAATTGAATGCAGTACTCCAAAAGTGGCCAAAGTAATGTGCTGTACAGCAGCAACATGACCACCCAATTCAAATAGTCAAAGCACTGGCCAATAAAGGCAAGCATACCAAATGCCTTCTTCACTATCCTATCTTCCTGCGACTCTGCTTTCAAGAAGCTATGAACCCGAATTCCAAGGTCTCTTTGTTCAGCAACACACCCCAGGACCTTACCATTAAGTGTATATGTCCTGCTCTGATTTGTATTTCCAAAATGCAGCACATCCCATTTATCTAGATTAAAAAACCCATCTGCCAATTCTCAGCCCATCTGCCCATCTGATCAAGATTCCATTGTACTTTGAGGTAAACCTTCTTTGCTGTCCACTACATCATCAATTTTGGTTTCAGCTGAAAACTTAGCAACTATTGCTGCAATGATCACATCCAAATGATTTATGTAAATAGGGAAAAGTAGCGGATCCAGTACCAACCCTTGTAGCACACCAATGGTCACAACTCTCCTGTTCGAAAAACAATGCTTCACCACCACCTTCTGTCTCCTGCCTTCGGGTTAATTCTGTATACCTATGGCTAGTTCTCCCTGTGTTCCATATGAACTAAAATTGTTAACCAACCTACCATGCAGAAAGTTGTCAAATGTCTTACTGAAGTCCATATCAACAATATACACCTCTGCCTCAATGAATCCTCTGAGTCACTTCTTCAAACATACACAGTAAATTTAGTGAGACACAACTTTCCATGCTTCGAGCCATGTTGCCTATCACTTATCAGCCCTTGCTTTTCAAAATCCATACAAACCTTGTGCCTCATTATCCTTACCAACAACTTGCCCTCCACTGAATTCAGGCTCACTAGCTTTTCCTCACCATCCTTCTTAAACATTGTCAGTAATCGCACCAAGTTCGCAAGCCTCCTATCTTCCAGCATCTCATCTGTGACAATTGATGATACAAATATCTCAGCAATGGGCCCAGCAATCACTTCACTCGCTCCCCACAGAGTTCTAGAGTGCATCTGATCAGGTCCTGGAGATTTCCCCACCTTTATGGGCTTTATGAACTCCAGCAACTAATGTAGGCACTTTTCAACGTGTCACGGTTTATTTCCATAGTTCTTTAGCTTCCGTGTCCTTTTGCACAGTCAATACTGACGCACGATGCTTGTTTAGTACCGCCTCCATCTCCTGCAGTTTTGCACATCGGCAACCTTGCTGATCTTCAAGTGGCCCAAAACTCTCCTGAGATACTCTTTTGTCCTTATTGTATGTGTCGAGATCCTTTGGATTCTCCTTAACCCTATTTGCCAGAACTATCTTATGTCCACTTTATGGCCTCCGGATTTCCCTCTTATGTATAGTCCTACTGGCTTTAGACCCTTCTCAACAGTCACTTTAAACCTGGAATCAAGAGCCAAATGACGATGATGAATCCTTTTTAGATTTTTGGAAAACCCATCAGGTTCGCTGATGGCCTTGAAGGAAGGAAACTGCCTCATTAGCTGGCCTGGGTGACATGTGACTCCAGACCGACAACAATGTGTTTGTGTTGGGTAATGAATGCAGGTTGAAACTTTATTGCTGGAACAGCACAGCAGGTCAGGCAGCATCCAGGGAACAGGAGATTCGACGTTTCGGGCACAGGCCCTTCTTCAGGAATGAGCAGAGAGTGTTCAGCAGGAGAAGATAAAAGGTAGGGAGGAGGGACTTGGAGGAGGGGCGTTGGAAATGTGATAGGTGGAAAGAGGTCAAGGTGAGGGTGATAGGTCGGAGTAGGATGGAGGCGGAGAGGTCAAGAAGAAGACTGCAGGTCAGGAAGGCGGTGCCGGGCTGGAGGGATCCGGCTGAGACAAGGTGGGGGGAGGGGTGATGAAGAAACTGGTGAAGTCCAAGTTCATCCCCTGCGGTTGGAGGGTTCCCAGTCGGAAGATAAGACGCTCCTCCTCCGACCGTCGGGTTGTTGTGGTTTGGCGGTGGATGAGTCCAATGACCTGCATATCCTCGGTCGAGTGGGAGGGGGAGTTGAAATGCTGTGCTACAGGTTGGTTGGGTTGGTTCGTCCGGGTGGTCCAGAGGTGCTCTCTGAATCGCTCCACAAGTAGGCGGCCTGTCTCCCCAATATAGAGGAGGCCACACCGGCTGCAACGGATGCAGTAGATGATGTGGGTGGAGGTGCAGGTGAATCTGTGGCGGATATGGAAGTTTCCTTTGGGGCCTTGGAGAGAAGTGAGGGGGGAGGTGTGGGCGCAAGTGTTGCACCTCCTGCAGTTGCAAGGGAAGGTGCCGGGAGTGGAGGTTGGGTCGGTGGGGGGTGTGGATCTGACAAGGGAGTCGCGGAGGGAGTGGTCTCTACGGAAAGCTGATAGGGGAGGGGAGGGAAATATATCCTTGGTAGTGGGGTCTGTTTGGAGGTGGCGGAAGTGATGGCGGATGATGCGCTGTACATGGAGATTGGTGGGGTGGTAGGTGAGGACCAGTGGGGTTCTGTCCTGGTGGCGGTTGGAGGGGCGGGGCTCAAGGGCGGAGGAGCGGGAAGTGGAGGAGATGCGGTGGAGGGCACCGTCGACCACGTCGGGGGGGAAATTGCGGTCCTTGAAGAAGGAGGCCATCTGTGTTGTACGTATTTTGAACTGGTCCTCCTGGGAGCAGATGCGGCGGAGACGAAGGAATTGGGAGAATGGGATGGCGTTTATTACAGGGGACAGGATGGGAGGAGGTGTAGTCCAGGTAGATGTGGGAATCGGTTGGTTTGTAGTAGATGTAGTACATCTACTACAAACCAACCGACTCCCACAGCTACATCTACTACAAACCAAACGACTCCCACAGCTTCTCCTCCACTTCCCGCTCCTCCGCCCTTGAGCCCCGCCCCTCCAACCGCCACCAGGACAGAACCCCACTGGTCCTCACCTACCATCCCACCAATCTCCATGTACAGCGCATCATCCGCCGTCACTTCCGCCACCTCCAAACAGACCCCACCACCAAGGATATATTTCCCTCCCCTCCCCTATCAGCTTTCCGTAAAGACCACTCCCTCCGCGACTCCCTTGTCAATTCCACACCCCCCACTGACCCAACCTCCACTCCCGGCACCTTCCCTTGCAACCGCAGGAGGTGCAACACTTGCGCCCACACCTCCCCCCTCACTTCTCTCCAAGGCCCCAAAGGAAACTTCCATATCCGCCACAGATTCACCTGCACCTCCACCCACATCATCTACTGCATCCGCTGCAGCCGGTGTGGCCTCCTCTATATTGGGGAGACAGGCCACCTACTTGCGGAGCGATTCAGAGAGCACCTCTGGGCCACCCGGACGAACCAACCCAACCAACCTGTAGCACAGCATTTCAACTCCCCCTCCCACTCCACCGAGGATATGCAGGTCATTGGACTCATCCACCGCCAAACTACAACAACCCGACGGTCGGAGGAGGAGCGTCTTATCTTCAGACTGGGAACCCTCCAACCGCAGGGGATGAACTTGGACTTCACCAGTTTCTTCATCCACCCTCCCCCCACCTTGTCTCAGCCGGATCCCTCCAGCCCGGCACCGCCTTCCTGACCTGCAGTCTTCTTCTTGACCTCTCCGCCTCCATCCTACTCCGACCTATCACCCTCACCTTGACCTCTTTCCACCTATCACATTTCCAACGCCCCTCCTCCAAGTCCCTCCTCCCTACCTTTTATCTTCTCCTGCTGAACACTCTCTGCTCATTCCTGAAGAAGGGCCTGTGCCCGAAACGTCGAATTTCCTGTTCCCTGGATGCTGCCTGACCTGCTGTGCTGTTCCAGGAATAAAGTTTCAACTTTGATCTCCAGCATCTGCAGACCTCAATTTCTCCTAATGAATGCAGGCCCAACTAGTGATACTCTCATCCCGTGAATGAATACTGAAAAAAACCTTGACTCCTGCTCTCTCTCTCTCTCTACCTGACATATGTTTCCCTCTTATTTGTCACCTGACACTCAATTTCGCCAGTCCTCCAGCATTCCTTACACCTACCAGCCTTACCCTTCACTCTAACAGGGACAGACTGTCTCTGTGATTTTGACATCTCATTTTTTAAGGTTTCCCTCTTCTTAGCTGGTCCAGTAACTGCGAATATATTTTCCAATCCGGTTTGGAGGTTCTTGCTAATATCATCAAAATTGGACTTCCTCCATTTTAGAGCATTATCTTTTAAACCCAGTTTGTCCTTTTCCATCTCTATTTTAAAACTAGTGGAATTATGATTATATGTCCAAAAGTGCTTCCCCACTGATACCTCAGTCTCCTGCCCTGCCATATTTCCCAAGGGGAAGGTGATATTGAGTTCCTTTTCTGTGATGGAGAGCATTGGTCAAGCAGCTGCAGCGTTGTAACTGGGATTGGGGTCAGCAGTGTCTTCGTCTCATTGGGCTGAATCGAACCATAATTTATCTCAGTGCCATTTTCAATTAGTGTGACAGAGGGATTGTCTGCACAGGGTCGAGCTAGTTTCCTGGTGCTACCTTATCGAACTCACATTATTAACTATCTCTCCCACCCCATGGTGCCCCTCTCATTCAATGCCAGCCCTATTCTCCCACCCAACACGGCTGGAGGTACTCACCATCGCACTGATATACTTGGATATTATGTTATCTCTGGCACTGGTGCCATCTTTAAAAGGCCAGTGGACACACAGTTGTGCTTTTTTTGATTTTGGAACTGGTTTGTATAGATTACACCGAGCATGGCAGATAAGGGGCAATTACACCATGGTTTGTCGACAGGGGCACGGATGTCCTGGTGGATGGGCTAGTACAGAGGGGGACCATTCTCTTCCCAGAGGGGGCTCACACTATCAGACACACCTGGCAAGGTCTGAGCTCACCACCCAGCTCAGTGCAGTACCTGCGGTCTGAAGAAATGCCAAGCAATACAGCACAACCATCAATAACCTGCTCCGTTCATTCAGGATAAGGGCCACCGTATTCTCTCTGCTCCTTCACACTCACTGTACATCTGTTGCAGCAGCGACCCAGAACAACGTTCATGCTCCACCACTCTCACTGCTGCTTGCAACACCCTCTCTCTCTCTCTCTCTCACCATTATTCCCCTCACCACACGCACACACTAATAACATTGCATGGATACGCCACTGTGGACTGACACCCTCCAGACACCTCACCATATCTCCCCCCACCTACACCAACACTAACAGCAGGGGTACCCACTCCCACCTCCCTCCCTCCCTCCCTTTCTCCCACTCCACAGCCTGGAATAGACAGAAATGACCAAGCCTCATGTGGAGATTCTAAACTATCCACGTCCCACCTACTGACTAAGGAGCAATATTTAGTGAAGGGCAATTCCCACTTTAAACTCACTGTCAGTTCGGTTTTTCCCCGGCACAATTAAAAGCCCTGATGCCATCTCCCTTTTGTGTCGAACTGGTACAAATGGAATCCCCACGGTCTTGGAAGGCAGGAAGGTGGACTCACGTCACATCGTCTCCATCACATCTCAGGAAGGGAGCACAGAAGCTCCCTCGTACACTCCCTCCTGTAAACAGCTCAGATGCTAAAATTAATCTTTGAGATTTACTGCTCTCCCCACCTGTCCTGACATCTTCAATAATCTGTTCTCATATACACCCTGGGCCCTCTGTTCCTGCACCTCCTTTATAACGGTACAACCTGTTTTATATTGTCTTTCAATGTCCTTCCTACTAAAGTGCATCACCTCACACTGATCCTCATCTGCCATACACCTGAACACTACACCAACATATAACTTTCCTGTTGGAGTTCCACACCGCCCTCAACAAACTTTACAATTCTTTCAGGTTTGGTACCTGCAAATATTGAAATTGTCCTACAGACACATTCCACTCAAAAGTACTGACACACACCAGACAGAGCGAGTGAAATATTGACACATTCTCCATGTCTGTATTACTGTCTATGTTTATTGAGTGCTTCTAAGTGTCTGTATTCGTGTGTGTATCTATGTGGGGCAGGTCTGGCAGTCTCTGTGATGTTTAAAGTGATGTAATATCCCCCGATATGAGTTCTGAGTAAGGGTCACTCGATCCAAAACGTCAACTTTCATTTTTGTCCAAAGATGCTTCCAGAGCTGCTGAGATTTCTGTTGTTGTCAATCTCTGTTGCACCCCCACTCTGATGCCCCACCCTACTGTAATCGTGGTGCTGAAGTGTGTAAACGACCAGGGATTCAGTCTGAGAGGGAGAGAGGGAGGGCAGCAGCTCACAGCACAATCCAACCTGAATTTTGATTGCACCAAACACACACAGGCGCGCATACACGCGCGCGCGAACCTACATACACACACATGCACATGCACACACTAGGTTGGTTTGGAGAGGATTGTCATTGCACTTAGGCCCTCAGAGTGGGACATGTTCATGTGGAGAAATGTCTGCGCTCTTTCTGCAATGTGGAAATGGTTTTTCACTGGGTAGTATTTCCAACACACAGTGTCCACATTAAAGTATATTTCCATTGAAAGTATAACCAGACAATTCCAAGTAAGCCGTTTTCCAAGGCGATGAGATTAATTTTAATGCACTTCCTTTAACTTGGAATTATCAATGTTTTCCTCTTACAAGTAATCTTACCTTTGAGAAAGGATTGAAAAGACCTAAACCAGACCAGCAGAGTCTGGGCTTGAATCACTTTAAAGAAAAGAGGGAAAGGGAGAGGAAGGGATAGTGGTTTTGACCCCGTTTCAGTGATTCACACCAAAAACAAGAAGAGTTCCCATTGCACAGTGATGCAGAGACAGAGATCCACATACTAATGCAGGAACACATCTCACAAGCATAGAGAGATAGACATGCGCACAGAGGTTAACAGTGACATATGTAGACACACAGGAATAGACAAACACAAACAGCAATATGCAGGTACATACTTGGACATACAAACACACACAAACTTATCGAGTTATAAAGGGTATTTGCATACAGGCCTATTGGCCCATACAGTCCATGCTGACCATAATCCCAAGCTAAATCATTCCCACTGCCTGTGCTGGGCCCAGATTTGTCCAAGTGTTCTCTTATTCTTGTACTTAACCAAATGTGTTTTAAAAACTATAACTTGACCCAAAATCCATCACTTCCTCAGGAAATGCATTCCCTGCATGAACCACATGCTGTCTAAAAAATGAATCACCTCACAGGTCCTGATCAGGTGGACCGAAGAAATTTGTAGGAAGCGAAGGAAGTGATTGCTGGGTCCCTTGCGGAGACGTTGTCATCATCAATGCCACAGGTGAAGTCATGAGTTTGAATAAAGTTTTGCTATTAAACAAAATGGAAAGAAAAAGCCAAGAACTATAGATTGGGGATCCTGACATCAATGGTGGGCACGGTGTTGGAGGGAATCATGAGCTACAGGATTTACATGCATTTGGAAAGGCAAGAACTGATAACGGAGAGGCAACATTGAGGACTGCTGATGCTGGAGATCATAGTCTAGATGAGAGTGGTACTGGAAAAGCACAGCAGATCAGGCAGCATCTGACGATCTGGGCAAAAACATTTTATCTGGATAGTGAAATGGGGTTGTGCGTGGATAATTATGTCTCACTAATTTGAGTTATTTTTTGTTGAGAAGGAATGGAGATGATTGGTGATGGCAGAACTCTGGATGTGAACTATATGGACTTCATTCAGGCATTCGACATAGTTCCCCATGGAGACTGGTTAGCAAGGTTAAACCACATGGAATAAAGGGAAAATTAGCTAGTTGGATACAGAACTGGCTCAAAGGTAGAGGACAGAGGGTGGTGGTGAAGGGTTGTTTTGCAGACTGGAGGCCTGTGACCAGTGGAGTGCCACAAGGTTCGGTGCTGGGTCCGCTACTTTTCGTCATTAATATAAATGATTTCGATATGAACATAGGACAGTTACTCAGTTTGCAAATGACACCAAAATTGGAGATATAGTGACCAGCAAAGAAGGTTACTTCAGATTACGACGAGATCTTAATCAGATGGGCCAATGTACCGAGGAGTGGCAGACAGAGTTTAATTCAGATAAATGTGAGATGCTGCATATTGGAAAGACATATCAGGGCAGAACTTATACACTTACTGGTAAAGTCCTGGGGAGTGTTGCTGAACAAAATGATCTCAGAGTACAGGTTTTTACTTCCTAAAAAGTGGTTTTGCAGGTAGATAGGACAGTGAAGAAAGTATTTGATATGTCATTGGTCAATGCATTTTGTATATGTGTTAGGAGACTGGATTGCGACTGTACAGGACATTGGTTCGGCCACTTTTGGAATACTGATCTCCCTGCTCTGTAGGAATGATGTTGTCAAACTTTAAAGGGTTCAAGAAGGGTTTACACTGGGGTTGCCATGGTTAGAGGATTTGAGTTATAGGGAGAGGCAGAATAGGCTGAGCCTGTTTTCCCTGGAGAATCAGAGGACGAGGGTTGATGTTAAAGGTTAGTAAAACCATGGGTTCAGCGGATAGATTGAATAGCCAAGGTCTTTTCCCTAGAGTAGTGCAGTCAAAAAGTAGATGGCAAAGGTTTAAGGTTGGATGGGAAAGAGAAAAAAAGGGTTCTAATGGGCAACAGCTTCATGTCGAGGATGGTCCGTGTGTAATGAGCTGCTAGAGGAAGGTATTCAGGCTGGCACAATGACAACATTTAACAGGAATCTGGATGGACAGATGAATGGGAAGGGTTCTGATGGAAATTGACCAAATGCCGGCAAATGGGAGGAGAATAATTTTGGCTATCTGGTTGGCATGGACACGGTGGACCAAAGGATCTGTTTCCATGCTAGACAGCTCTATGATGTTATGTCTTTTAAGAAACTTCGTCCTCTTATCTTAAAACAATCCCCCACTCGAGGGAAAATGCACCTACCATTCAACATTACTGATACCTCTCATGATATAATAAACCTCTACAATGTTACTGTTCAGCCTCCTACGCTCCAGTAGAAAATGTCCGAGTCTGTTGAGCTTGTCCTTATAATTCAAACACTCCATTCCCAGCAACATCCTGATAAATCTCTTCTGAACTCTCCCGAACTTGATAATATTCTCTCTATAACAGGGGGACCAGAACTGCACAAAGTCCTCCAGGACATGCCTCATGAATGTCCTGTGCAAACTGAACATACCGTCCCAACTCCTGTACTCAAAGGACTGTCCACTGCTATTCGACATTTATATAAATGCTTTGGATCTGAACATAGGAGATATAGCTAGTAAATTTGCAGATGACACCAAAATTGGAAGCGTAGTGAAAGTTCAGAACGTTACCACAGAGTAAAATGGAATCTTGTTCAGATGGGCCAATGGACTGAGGAGTGGCAGATGGAGATATATAGGTAAATGCGAGGTGCTGAATTTTGGAAAACAAATCAGAGCAGGACTAATACACTTATTGATAAAGTCCAGGAGAGTGTTGCTGACTAAAGAGACCTTGGAGTACAGATTTATATTTCCTTGAAAGTAGAGTTGCAGGTAGATAGGATGGTGAAGTAGGTGTTAATATGCTTTCCTTTACTGTTAAAACCACTGAGTACAAGAGTTGGAAGGTCATGTTGCGGCTGTACAGGACATTGGTTCAGCCACTTTTGCAATATTATGTACAATTCTGGTCTCATTCCTATCGGAAAGATATTGTGAAACTTAGAAGGGTTCAGAAAAGATTTGCAAAGATGTTGGCTGGGCTGGAGGATTTGAGCTGTAGGGAGAGCTGGAATAGGCTGGGAATGTTTTCCCTGAATCATTAGAGGCTGAAAGGTGAAATATAGAATACTTCCCCTCTCTGCAACTTGCACTTCATTTATTGGTCATGTTGTAGTCCCAGTTTCACTGTGCATACAGTCTCTATACCTCAAGCAGAGACGGTCAAAACAATCTGGCAACATTCAATAACTGAGCTTCCAGGAAAATTCCACCCTCTACTTTCCAATAATAGAATGTGAGAACTCCACAAACAGGGGTATGTCATTCATCCACACCACCCCCTAACCCCACCGCCCCCCGCAAGCATGGCTTCACCCACAATAAGATCATAAGGTCTAATATCCTCTTTCATGTCCAATTCTTCACAGCCCTCACCTCTGACTGGTCAAAAAGCACTCCCTGCCCCCACACAGTGACCTATTGATATGAGCAAAAGACATGAACACAAGGGCTCAGGGAAGAGTGACCGGCCCTGACATCAAGGCAGCATTTAACTGATGTTGATCTCAAGGAGCCGGAGCAGGATTGCACATAATGGGAATGAGTTGTAAACTTCCCTGTTTAGAATGATTTAAAGCATAAACCACAATGATTGTGGTTTGTGTAAAAAAAAACATGCAGTCCTGGACATGTCTGCAAAAGATCCTCAAGGTAGCTTCCTCAGCACAAACATCGTCAGCTGCTTCATAAATGTCTCGCCCACACCATAAGATTAGAAGTGGGGTTGCTCACTGAAGATCACACAATATTCAGGAAAAAATATTCCCCTTTAGCTCCTGAACTAGTCTGTGTCCATGTGCAGCAAGACCTAGACAACATTCAGGCTTGTGCTGTTGGAAGTCTCGGTAACATTCATGTAACAGTGTTGCTGGACACTGCACATTTCCACAGTTAAAATGTCTCACGCTAGCTTCACCGGAATATGAGGAAGGCATTCAGCTCAATTAAATTATTGGAGAATTGTAGAGATAGCCCATTTAATGTCTCCACCCAATTACACAGGAAGAGAAAGAATCATGTGTTATGGACGGCAGCAGAGCTCCTCAAAAATATTTGAAGGCGTTGGCCTAGATGCTATTAATAATTAAGTGTTCTGATACAGTAATATCCCATAAACATGCACAGAGCAAAAAAGAAAGATCAGATACAGATTCTCAGATGCAGTTCTCCAATCGTGGAGGGAAAACAAATCTAGTGAACATTTAGAGAGAGTTGCAGCCAGGAGACTTCCGCTGAAGCTTCCAACTCTGTGGAGACCCCTATAGCTTCTGATTTTACTGAAAAATCATAACACTTCCTGTAACGTGACTGCCAGAACTGCACACAGTATTCTATCCATGGCCTAACCATATGGCATGTTTAACTTATATTATGTCGCCTCGATGAATAAACTCTATGTCTACAGTCCCGTGTGTTTTCTTAACTGGCTATTGCACTGTCCAGTCACATTCAGGGATGTGTGAAGAAACATCCACTGACCTCCCTCGTGTTCTGCTATTCATTGAATTCTCCCCTGTCTGGTTACTTCTTACAAAGTGCATCACCTCATATTTTTCGGGGTTCCTTTCCATCTGCATTGATCTGACCATCTGACTATTCCACCTGTATCTTCCTGTAATATAAGGCCTTCCTCCTCTCTGCCAACCACCTGGCCAATCTTTGTGTCAAACACAAGATTGCATATTACACTCAGCTCCCACCCCCCTCCACCCTCTCCACATTCACATTTATATCATTTATGAACACCACAAATAATTAGATACACGGCACTGCTCGCTGTGGTGCACTACTAGACACTGGTCTATCTCTACCACCTTTCCAGTAACTTGGCATGACATAGCTATTCTCCAGTCCTCTAGCACCTCCCTTGTGTGGTCAGATTCGATTTAAATATTTAGGTCAGGACATTTCCTCTCTTGTCTCCAACAGCATCCTACGATACAACTCATCTGGACTTTACATCATCCAAAACCATCAATCCCAACTTGCATCTTATATCAAACTATTCGAGAGCTTCCCAGTCATCTTCTTGAATTCTGTACCTGCATCTTCCTTCTCCCAACTAAAACAGATGTGAAGCTCTTATGTCACAGGCTATCAATGTTCCCCAGTTTCACATACTGATTACCCCCTTGGGTTGGAAACGGATCCTAATTTTTACCTGGTTGTTCTGTTCAGCTTGATGTTTTTGTAGAACATCCTGGGTTCCCCCTAACTTTGCACGCTGCACTTCTCCATGCCCCTGTATTAGTGAATTTTCGAAGTTTCCTTGAGATCACCTCTCATTTTTTGAAACTCTCCAGAACACAAGTATAATCTCATCCGCACTGCATGCAGTCTGTGCAGAACGCCTTTACTTCGATATTCCAATTTCCGTTAACTGAAGGGCAACTTCACTTTTACCTTTACATTTCCAAAAGTCACCCCTGAACCACGTTGGTTCAATTTTATTTATATTCACTTTCTGAATTCTTAAACATCCACCTGAATATCTAACTATATCACATCCAACAGTTCTCCATTGTCCCCCCTACAAGAAACATCTTCAGACCATTTCAAAAAAAGTTTGTTAACAGTGATTATTGGGGTGAGATCCAAGATGGCGACGATACAGTGGGACTGCCCTGCTGAGCTCTGCACCAGAACCCAGACAAAGTGATGCATTCACGCTCTCTTTCTTTCCTAATGTGGTAAAATCGGAGGTTTTTGATCCCCAGTATTGCTCTCTGTCATTTTAAGTGAGTAAGGAAAATGCCTAAGGGAAAATGACCACGAGGATAACTACCATCATGGCAGTGCAGCTTTGGATACGCCCGCGGCTGTGATGTCGGCCTCCGCAAGCAGCCCAGGAACTTATTTGTGGAGCAGAGCCTGGTCTTGGAGTGCGGGAGCCTGCAAGAGAAGATTGATTCAGTAATGCAAGGCGACCAGAACCATGCTGGACTTGATCTCAGCCAAGCTGCAGAAGCATGACCAGGCGATCCAGCGTCTCAGGCCACACGTCGTGGCTTGGTTTGGCTGCTGGAATGAGAACAAGAAAGCCAGCTTGTCAGCTTCTTGGAACAATGGATCACACAATGTGTGAAGCTGCATATTAGGGCAGACTGGGTGCGGCTCGAGGGTACTTGCCGGATCGCAGTGTGCAGGCCTGGATCAGACCAGCGCCCCTGCCCAGTCCTTGTGCAACTCCAGCACGACAGAGAAAAACTGGTGCTGGAAGCTTCTAGAGCTCTGCGACGGATCTATAGGTTCTGATCTAGAAAGTATCATGAATTCTGTTTTTCCAAGACCTTTCTACGGCTGTGATCCGCAAGCGGCAAGCCGTTGATAAGGCAAAAATGACGTTGAGGGATGTGAATATTCTATACTTGGTAAGATAGCCAGCAATATTACCTTTCAGCCATGGAGGGTCTGTGCTTAATTTTGACTGACCAGAAAACGCAAAGGATTTCTTGTACACATTAAAATAGACTGGCTGGTTCAAATAATATGGACAATTGTGTTCCCTTTGTTTTCCCTGGGGTTTGCCTGGTTTACCTCGTTTTGGTTTTTTTTTAAGTATGTGGAGGTCCCATGTTTTCTTTTTCTCTCTCCTTCTTTCTTCCTCCACTCACATTATCCTTTTTTTTCTATCGTTTGCTTTTCGTTTATCTCTTAGGACGGAATGGGAAAGGTGGTTGTGGGAGGTGGGGTGGTTACATTTTGTTTCAACAGGACTACCTCGGGTGAAGGTATGGATGGGATGGGGTTGAATGCCCACTTTTAATTTTCTTGTTGTGAGACCCGTGTACCGTTATCTAACTTTGTTTTGTCCAGGTTGGGAGCGGCTTCAGCTGGGAGGAGCCATGAGGGATTAGTGGTAGTATGAGCGTCCCCTGTGAGCAAGGAGGATCATCTCTGCTTATTTATGTTCCATGTTGGTTCATGGTAGAAGTAGTTGTTAGAAGTTTTGATTTGATTATTTTTGTAGTTATATTTTCAAGTTTATACGAACTGTTTACATCTTTCACTCGGTGCGCTATAAATGGGGTTCTTCTCCCAGTGGGTCATGGGCTGCTTCGGATGGTTATGGCGAACCGCTTGTTTGAATGGTGCACCTGGAATGTTAAAGGGAGCCATTCACTGATTAAGAGAAAAAAATATACGCCCAAGCATTTAAGAGGAAAAGGTTGCTGTAGCCTTGCTGCAAGAAACTCATCTAACCAATAAGGAGCATTTAAAGTTACAGCAGGGAAGGTTCAGCCGGGTGTTTTTTCATCCTTTAATACAACAAGTTGAGGAGTAGCTATACTCATTCATAAGAACCTTCCACTTCAGTTGTTTGACCAAATTAAGAATGAATGTGGGTGGTCTCTGATCCTTAAATCTTTAATACATGGAGAAGAATACTGGACCTTGAATAATATTGCCCCCAGCACACCCCCTCAAATTTCAAATAGATCCGCTCTCCTGGTTGATGATCCTTGGGGCATGTCATACAATTAAGCGGAGACTTGAACTGACGTATAGACCCCGAGGTGGATAGGATGTCGACAGATCTCGCGGGTATTTCCCCACCACCCAGGCAGCTGGTGGACCTGAACAGGTAGCTGGGTTGGTGGAAGTGTGAGATGTCTTCACCCTGAAGATAGGGACTTCACCTTTTTTTCTAACCCATATAAATGCTATATTAGGATTGACATGTTGTTTGCCGCATTGGTCTTTTTAAATTCAGTGCTGTCCTGTCGAATTGGGAACATAGCCATTTCTGATCATGTGGCAATGTACATTGAGGTCAAGGATGGTGGTGATGGGACAGGCTCACGGCACTGGAACGTGGATCCTTTCCTCCTGAAGGATAGCAAATTCACTGAGTATTTTTTCGGGGGAATTTAATTTTTTTGGGGCATTCACTTGTGTTCGGCCAGTAATCCGATGGTGCTCTGGGAGACTGCCAAGGCCGATACAAGGGGTTTGATTATTTCTTACTCGGCGACGCAGAAGTGGCAGAAGGGAGAGCAGGAGCGTATGCTTGAGGCTTGGCTGAAGACAGCTGAGATACCATATTTTGGCAGACTGTCTGTTATTTAATTGCAGCAGATTACAGCCCTTCGGACTGCTCTGAATGCTGCTCTCGCCCAGACAGCAAAGATATATATTTCCTTTGCGAAACAGAAGTTATTAGAGTATGGTGATAACCAGGTAGATATTAGGCGATCTTGGCCAGAAAGAAGAATGCTGCTATTATCGCCTGCGATCCCAAAAAGATTAATGCAGCATTCTGGAAGTTCTACTCTGGGTTGTTCCAGTCAGCGGGTTGGGAGGACTGATTGGAGACGATGGATTCCTTTTTTTAAGACCTTGGATCTGCCAGGTGGAATTTCAGAGCAGGTGTCTCTTTAGAATGCCCCTCTGATAATCCGAAAGATACACGAGACAGTGAGCCAGTGCCAGAGTGGTAACGCCCCCGGCCCAGATAGATTTTCGGAGTGAGATTTAGAAGGAGTTCATAGACATGCTGGCTGGGCCAATGTTGGATATGTACAATTATTCGTATAGGCAGGACTGCCTCCCATCCTCTCTCAGAGAAGGAAATATTTCTCTTATTCTCAAGAGAGGGAACGTCCCAGAAGATTGCACTTTGTATATGCCTATATCATTATTACATATGGACTTTAACATTTTATCGAAAATGCCGGCTTTGAAGCTGGAAAAGATCTTGCCCGTAATTGTGGAAGAAGACCATTTTTATTATGGGCCATAGGTCCTCTGATAATGTTAGATGAGTGCTAAATTTGGTTTCAAAGTGCCAGCAAGGTTTGATTCCAGACTCGGGATTCTCCCTGGATGCAGAGAAAGCATTTGAGCGGATGGAGTAGATGTGCATCTTTTATGACCTTAAATGGTTTGGTCTTAGAGGGGTCTTTGCCAGGTGTTATATAGTGACCCGAAAGCAGCGGATTTCATTAATGGTAATTAGTGAATTTCACTAATTTTAGTATGGACAGCGGCAGCCAACAAAGTTGCCCCCCTTTCACCGTTACCATTTGCATTAATGATTGAGCCGTTGGCAGAAGCCATCTGGAGGGACGCCAATATCACTGCCTGGAGGTAGGATCAGGAAGGCACAAGATCACCCTTTATGCAGATGGCGTTCCTCACTTTCAAACTAACACAAAGGTATCTGTGTCCTGTTTAATACGAATGATTACTTTATTTGGCTCTTTCTCAATTTTATGAAAGCAGAGGCCATCCATGTTGGGGTCTTATTAGAGTACCCGACTTTGGGGTGGAATCTGATTCCCTTCCAGATGGTCGCAAGGAGGTTTAGGTATTTTTTTTATCACCCAAGCCTTCGATCAATTATATAAAGCTAACTTCGTGCAGTTGCTCGAGAAGATAGGACAAAATTTTCCAATATCCTGTTTGGGTTAGCTCTGGTTCAAATGAATGTCCTTCCTTTTTTATGATACCCCATGCCAATGCTCCCTTTGAAGATGCCCAGGCAGGCGCTACGGAGGCTTAACAGTTGGCTTTGATCTTTCATTTGACGTCAAAGATGGCCTCCTATTAACCCGGACAAATTGCAGATTCCACAGTGAATTGGGGGCGTGTCGATTTTCCATACTTTTGTGCACTCACCATACGCGATGGATCATGTCCTTTTAGAGATTTTAACGTCGCTCGTCTTCGAATGAATACCCCTATCTAGCGAAACCACAGCCAGATGATCTTCAGGGGACGGTATAAAACAACATGAATCAGAATTGCAGCGAAGCGAGGGATAAGCTGGGTTTTTCAACCATTTGACTATGTTACCACTCGCCACCTGTTGTGTGTAGCGTGTACTTGAATTATTTATCACCACTATTACCCATCACCCTTACTCTGTCACTTAAAATGCTATAGTTTTATTATTAAAATGTGTAAAATTTAAAATACTAATTTCAATCAAACCTATTTAAATTGCTAATTAAATATTATTAAAATATTTAAAATTTAAAATTTAACATTAAAAAGTTATTAAATTTTGTCAATAGAGAATATTAAGAGTATAGAAAAATCCGTAGCAACTCGAGAGTCAAAGATAAAACAAGGTTTGTGATATTCTGAGCGAAAGATTTAAATTTCATGATACCGAGGTCTTTCATTAATTCCGTGTTCTCCTCGAACCACTTCCCTCGGGAACCTCTCACAAAACCATGAAAATATATATTTCCTCCTCTGGTGAGGTCCATTATCTCCTTTTCTAGATGTTTATATTTGCTTTTCTTTTCATCCCAAGCCGACTCAAGAGAGTTAATCTGTAGGTCCGTTCTAATAGTAACGTCCACCATGACAATCTGATCTTCCTTCTTAAAAATTAAATCCAGAATCCAAAGTTTTCCAATATCATCTTTGATTCGTTGTTCTCTATAAATTATCCACCCATTCTTCCGAACAAACTTGACTAATTCCTCTAATATCCTATTATGCCTTTCAATTCTCATACTGTTAACGTATAGACACCATCAAGAAATATGTGCAAATGTCTCCGAAGTATCATTACACCTCCTGCAATTCTTGATGTTGAACGGCCTTCCGTATGACAATGACGCCCGTGTTGGAAATAACTTTGTTCTTAACAAGATCGAATTAATAACTTTGGACGTCTTCATAAATTGCAATTTCGTCAACCAATTGTTAGACATATTATCGTTTTTATAATAATGGACACCTGCCCCTTGACAGGGGAGGGCGATCCACCTCTGTAATTCAATGGATCTCCAATTTGCATAATGTGTACTTCTAAATTCTTCCATCTCATCCTCACTATCTTCCTCGATAATTCCGTCTTCACCCAATTGCCGATTTATATTCAGGTTCCAGATATTTTCCAGGACTTCTAATTTGCTGAATTTATACATTTTCACAGCCACACTATCACCCTCGAACCAAAACGAGGCATGCAAAATTTTGTCCTCGGATTTATGAAGCGTTCCATACTTCCTCAAAATCGAGATTGGGATAAAGGTTGACAATCTGTTTAACGCAAGGCTACCATCACAGGACTAACCATGTAACACTCCATCCGTGATGGCTTGCGGGAGGTGTAAAATTTCTTTAACTTCGCTTTTAATTATGTTGTCTAGTTTATTAAGATAATTAATTGAAACTTCTGATAAAACTAGATAATAATCCAACCTAGGAATAAAATACGTTTTTAAAAGTTCTAATGTTTGCACAGGTTTTAAAGGGGATTTTTAAAAATTTCCTATCCATATGTTTAATTGGCTTTCCCAGTCTGATTGGCTTATGCCAATCCATGAGTCTATCTTAGCTCCGAGGTATTTATCTGTGTTTCCCGGGTCTATGAACTGTATTTTCCCTTCATTTAGCTTCCAATTTGCTTTATCGTTATATATGAATGTCTTATTCGTATAAGTAAATAGAATCCTTTCTTTTTATTTATATTAACTTCCATTCCCGTATTATTACAAAATGTTTCCACAAGTTTTAGATTATAAACCAGACCATCATAGATTGACTAATTAGAGCTACATCATCTGCGAACGCTAATGTTGAGCAGTGAAAACTATCTCTCTCTAATCCTAAAAAATATTCCTTTCTTCCTTTCTTCGATGGTACTTATCAAGGGGGTCCATTATGAAATTAAAAAGAATTGGTGACAATCCATAATTTTCCAATATCATCTTTGATTCGTGGTTCCATATAAATTATCCACCCATTCTTCCTAACAAACTTGACTAATTCCTCTAATATCCTATTATGTCTTTTAATTCTCATACTTTTAATGGATGGACACCATCCAGAAACCCTTGCTTGAAATCTCTTAAAATATTAATTTTTCCAGTTTTACAATTAAAACCTTCCACTTGAATTAAATTATTATCATATAAATTTGTAACCAATTTAATAAGTATTAAAGGGAGCTGGAGTCTTTTAAGGGCAGTTATAATTAGTTTATGGCCTACTGTATCGAAGGCTTTTGCTAGATCCACAAAAACCACCGCTAAATCTCTTTTATTCTTTTTAGCGCCATTAATATATTTTCCAGGATTTTAATGTTTTCCTCACATCCTGCTACACCAGCCATAAAACCTTCCTGTCTTTTGTTTAAATTTTATCACTTTACTTAATGTATTCGCTGTAACTTTTGTGAATAACATAAGCATAATTGGCCTCCAATTATTAATATCTCTCAATCCTTCTTCCTGACTCACTTTCGGAATCAATACCTACTTATCTTCATTTGATCTGGGATTTTGCCTGTTTTTATCCAAATAGTATATAATCTAGGAAGTACCGTATTGTCTTTATTGAATATCTTAATTATCACTTTCAGCGTTATCTTATCTGGTCCTGCAGCGGTTTTCACGTCCATTGCCTTTACGGCTTGATTCACGTCCTCTACCGTTACAGGACGAGTCAGAATTCCACCTACTGATCCCTCACCTTGACTTTTATATTTAGCAAAACCTCTCAAGTTATTTTTTATCATGAGGGTTAGATAATCTCTCTTTATAATAATCCTCTAACTCTTCCTTACGAAGGGGGCATTCGCACTTGACTGGGGCCCCCATTAGGGTTCTCGCTAGGTATTGCCTCTTAGTTTTGTATAAAACCTGTATTTCTTTAAATTTGCCGTTCTTTCTACTCTGTCTTCTTTTAGCTTTATTTTCCTTCCTATTTCTTCTCAGTCCTCTATCCCTTTGCTTAAAACCTACTCCTTTAACATAGTTCACTTTCTTAGACTTATCATCTTCACTATTCTTTTCTAATTTATCCATTATCAAAACCATGATATCGTCGTCGTCCTTAATAGTACCTTTATTCCTACCCATATCATCTTCTACTATTTTAATTAATTCTGTTAGTGACCGACCATTATAACCTAATTTTTCTGTAGTATTATTATTATCCTGATGACTCCTCTCATCTGTTCCTCTTTCCTCTACTATCATATCTACCTCCTGGTCACTATTCTCCATTTCATTATAATCATTAATACTAAGGACCAATTCTTGATCTATACACTTGTCATTATTGGGAGAATTGTTTGACGGGGGGCGGGGGAGAGAGATGGCGGTCATGATGAATTTTGAGCAGCTGACCCAGGAATATGAGATATCTGTGAGGAACCTCTTTTGTTACTTTCAGCTTCAGGACTTTATACAGAAAAAGTCTATATTAATGGTTAGTCAGTGAAATTCAGATATGGAGACGAGAGTGCTTCAGGGTATGGGCACTCTCTCGGTCAGCAGCTTCTGACATTTATTAGGAGGTCGTGTCTGAAAGGACATTGACCCTGTTACACCAGAACAGGAAGAGGCTATTCAACCCTTGGAGCCTGATATACAGTGACGGGAGGAGGCCAGTCAGCTCCTCGCGTCGATAACACTGGGCCCAGAATAGGCCATGCAGCACCAGTACCCTGTTATGCAGCAATCGGATCAGTCTATTCAGCCTCCTCAAGTTTGTAACATAGGAACTGGAAGAGGTCACACAGGGACTGGAGATTGGTGCACTGGGATACCAGGAGGACATTCAGTCCCATCGAGCCTGTTGCACGGGAATTGGAGAAGGATGCAAACTATAAGATTTCTTATGGGAAAGGAGGAAGAAGTTTACATCACATGTCTTGTGTTTGGGAACAGAAGAAGGTCAATCATTCCCTCAGTCCGATATCAGGGATGCAGCAAAGACCGTTCAGTATCTCCAGCCTGTGATGGAGGAATACGAGAGGGTTTTTCAGCCCCTCAAACTGTTACACAGCAACAGGAAGATTGCATAAGCTCTCACGGCTCTTACGCATCAACAGGAGGAAGTCAGGCAGACCATTGAATTGGTAATGTGGAACACCAGAAAGACATCAGCCCACCAAGTTTGTGCACAAGAAAGCGAATGAGTCCATTCAGCGACTCAGACCTCTTACAGAGCAATCAGAGCAGGTCATTTCACGTCATGTGCCAATTATATAGGATTGGAGTGAACAAGGATTTTATAGATCGATAAGAATTTAGAATTATCACCTTCACGATGGAATATATAGTAGTGACAAAACTGTTCAAATTTAATATTTTTTTAAAAAAATCGATTATTCAGGAATTAATGAAAAGAAATTTGAAAAATCCAAATCACAATCCATTAGAATCAACATGATTTCGATCATGGGGATCCAAGAGATGAAATATTTGGACTTCCAGAAGAGATTGAATAGCTCTGCACAAATGATTAATCTGCAGAATAAGATCGTTTAGGGTTAAAAGCAATTAATCAACTTGGTACAGGCTTAGTGAAGCCACAAAATGCAGTGAGATGGAAAAATATGGGTAATTTTCTGTTGGCAAAATTCAATTTTTCGGAAACCACATGTCTTGGTCCCCAGGCCCCAACTATTTACAATCTATAGTCTTAAGTAGTTGAGAGGATAGAACATTTTGTAACCAAATTAACAGATGACACTAACTCAGCTGAGAAATTGCAATGAAGATGCAAGAATTTAGAAACTGTATATGGATAGTTTGGGGGCAACATTTGACAATAGAACCTGAACAACGAAAAGTATGAGTGTTTCCGTTTGGATCAGTGTAGCAGAAAGGCAAATTATTACCCAAATGGAGAGAGACTTCAGAATGATTAGGTGCAGAGGGAGCTAGCTGTCCGCTTCCAGACTACAGAATACTCAGATGTAGGTACAGTAGATAATGAGAAAGGCAAGTACAACTTTAGCATTTATTTCTAAAACAATGGATAATAAAGGGAGGGAGGTGTGAGATCGCAACTGAGTACTGTGTGCAGTCTTGGTGTCCTGACTGTAGGAGGGATATATTTGCCATGGAGGCAGTTCAGAAGTGGTTTACTTGATTTACTCCAGAGATGAGGAGATTGTCCTCGGAAGAGAGATTGAGCAGTTCAGGCCAACACTGTCTGGAGTATAGAAAAATGAGAGGAGACATCGGAGGTCTGGACGATGTTAAAGGTGATTTACAATGTAGATGTGAAGTTGATATTTCCTCATGTGGGACAATCTCGAACGATCATAAAACCATAGTTTTGGGATGAGGTGGGGGAGAAATGAAACAGGGGTGAGGAGAACATACTTCTGTCACAGGGTTGGGAATCTGTGTAATTCACTGCCTCAGACTGCAGGAGGTGCTGGGATATTGAGTAAGTGAAGGAATATGGAGAGCGGACAGGAACGTGGAACTGAGGCAGCAATGACATCAGCTACGATTGTATTCAATGTCGGAAGAGGACTGAGGGTCTGGATTGCCGAACTGATGCTCCTAGTTCTTATTCAGCGCTTTGAATGTGTTACACATAAATGGGGGCGTGGGGGGGGATGGTTATCAGACAGGAAGCAGGCACTCCGAATAAATCAGCCTTAGTCAGTTTGACAGAACGTCACAAGTGGAGTCACACAGTGACCAGCGCTGGGTCCACAGCTCTTTACAATCTGTATAAATGATCAGGAGGAGTGGAACAAATGTACTGTAACTATGTATGCCGATTAAACTAAGATAAACAGGAAACTAAATTATCAAGGGAAGGTGGAGAGTCTGTAATTAGATATGGACAGGTGAAGTCAATGGATAAAAGTTTAGCAAATGGGATTAAAGATAATATATAGTCTGTAATTTTCTTTAGGAAGAATGGTAGGTAGTATGTTACTAAAACGGAAAAATACTACAGGACTTAGTGATGCATTTTGTACTGGAGGGTTCATTCTGACCCGATCAGACACCGGAAGTTTTGCGCCTTCTTCCTGATGTTCCCAGGGACCCCATTGCTCTCAACCACCATATATATCCTCCTTCTCCAAATGGTGATGTTGACGTCGGCATACTGGGTGATGATGGACCTGTCACCCACTCCTGCCTGGAAAATTCGGGATCGTAGAAGCTGAGTGAAACAGTGACCGTGGCAGCACCGTCCTCCCCCTGGTGTAAAAATGCAGATCGTATTGAAGGAAGTGAGAATATCCTGTGACCAGCTCCTTGATCAATCTGCTCCTGAGTTAAATGTAACTTGGGAAGCTGTTCCTGGAAACCCCAGAGTGGATACAGCAGATCCCTTTCCCCAAGCACACTCACTCCGTGGTTTCAGATCTTCCTCTCTGTGCAGCCTCTGCCCCATTTGGTGTTCACATTACAGACGCAGGTGTTCTAACTACAGACGCTATGCTCCATCCCGAGTTGGGTCACCAAATCCTCAGGTCTCCCTGAATGTCTGAGGCAGCTCACAGCACAACGTCCAGCAAACCATCCACTAAACTCCACTAACTTTTCAGTAACAGAAGTCAGTCAGAAGCCCCTCAGCTACAAGTTAGATGCCTGCTCTTTTACAATAATTCTTGAGAGGTTTCCTCCATTTACTGACCACACAATCATCTGAGAGGGACAAGCGCAGCTGTTCAGTGGACATGCACAGTCCAAGGTTCAAAGACATGTCTAAAGCTGCTGGAAACCCTGTCCAACATGGAGCACCACGTGAGACACACCGGGAAGTGAACAGCAGCCAAACACACACACCCCTGTCCAATGATCTCCACATGGGGCACACCGGGAAGTGAACAGCAGCCCAGCACACACACCCCTGTCCAATGATCACCACATGGGGCATACCGGGAAGTGAACAGCAGCCAAATACACACACACCCCTGTCCAATGATCACCACATGGGGCACACCGGGAAGTGAACTGCAGCCAAACACACGCCTCCCTGTTTATGGAGTACGACATGGGACACACCGGGAAGTGAACAGCAGCCCAGCACACACACACCCCTGTCCAATGATCACCACATGGGGCACACCAGGAAGTGAACAGCAGCCAAACACACAGAGCCCTGCCCATGGAGCAGGACATGGAACACACCGGGAAGTGTGTAACAGTCAAACATAAACATCCCTTTCCATGGAGTACCACATGGGACACACCAGGAAGTGAACAACAGCCCAGCACACGCCTCCCTGTCTATGGAGTACGACATGGGACACACCCAGAAGTGAGCAACAGATAAACACACACCCCTTTCCATGGATAACCACATGAGACACACCAGGAAGTGAACAACAGCCCAACACACACCTCCCTATCTATGAACTACCACATGGAACACATCTGGAAGCGAACAACAGCCCAACACACACCTCCCTGTCTATGGGATACCACATGGAACACACCGGGAAGTGAACAGCAGTCTGAAACATACCATTTCATTGTTTCTGAACTTCCCAATGCCAGCTCTCGATACACTAGGGATCCAAATGGGACCCACAGCCGGGACATACAGGAGACCACGAGACATACATTTTGCAAATTATTTCTGAGCTTCGTAATGATTTCCCCGGAATTCCAGGGATATTAGCACCAACGGCCAGGGGAAGGTACAGAAGGACGGATATTCATGTTCTAATTGGATGATTACTTGATCGACAAGTTCAGTAAACGTGGCTCTTCTCAAACAAATGGAATTAACTGGATGAGTAGTACTTTCTTAGGTCCAATAACAAAAATAAGAATATAAAGGAAATGTGCTGACAAATCAGCTGAAATCCACGTCACAGAATCAGACACCATAATCCAGATGATATACCTGTGTAGCATGTAGCAGTGTTCAGACCAGGCTAGTGTACTGCTCAATACAACCCAGCAATCTGTGCAGACCACACCAGTCCATGAACTACCTCTCCAGCACTGGGAGCTATGCAGTGAACAGCAGTGAATTATTATATAAACCAGGAGCATTTACCCTCCCAGCATGCAGAGTAGCGTACGCCACCTCAAGGCATGGATCTGTAAACCAGGAGCAGTTACCTTACCAGCATGTAGGACTGTGTACATCACCCCAGGGCATGGATCTGTAAAGCAGGAGCAGCTACCCTACCAGCATGTAGAGCTGTGTACACTGCCCCAGTGCATTGTTTAGTAACACTGTGCTAGATCACTGCTCAGCGTGGGGAAACCTGCAGCCAATGCTGGAAGTGACAGGATGTGCAGCTCCAATCCATTTGCAGCTCCATATCTCCATTGTATCAATGGATGTAGAATATCTCAAGAGGAAGGAGGAAAATGACTTAGGGTTACGTAGGCAAGGATCAGACAAGGCTCTAGAGGGTCACAAGGTGGTCAGGAAGGAAGTGAAGAATAATCTCAGGAGAGCAAGAACCGGCATGAAAAAGATTTGGTGAGTAGGATTAAGGTAAAACTTAAGATGTTCTGTACTTCTGTGAGGAACAAGATGATGGCTTCAGTGAGGGTAGGGCTCATCAGGATAGTGGAGGGAACTTGCGCCAGGAGTCAGAGAAGGTAGGGGAACATAGAACATAGAACACTACAGCGCAATACAGGACCTTCGGCATGTTGTGCCGACATGTCATATCAATCTGAAGCCTATCTAACTTACACTATTCCATGTACGTCCATTTGCTTGTCCAATGACGACTTAAATGTACTTAAAGTTGGCGGATCTACTATTGTTGCAGGCAAAGCATTCCAAAGCTCTCTCTTTAGGTCTTTCCTGGCTATCTTGTATCCCTCAAGCGCCCTAACTGAGCCTTCACATCACCCAATCCTAATAAAAGTGGCCGTCTTCCTTTTGACCAGAGATTCCACTTCATTCGTAAACCATGGCTCCCGCGCTCTACAGCTTCCTCCCTGCCTGACAGGTACATACATATCTAGGACACACAGTAGCTTTTCCTTGAATAAGCTCCACATTTCTAATGTGCCCACCCCCTGTAGTTTCCTTCCCCATCATATGCTTCTTAAATCTTGCCTAATGGCATCGTAATTGCCTTTCCCCCAGCTGTAACTCTTGCTCAGTGGTATACATCTAACCGTTTCTATCACTAAAGTAAACATAACATAATTGTGATTGCTATCACCAAAGTGCTCATCTACATTCAAGTCTAACACCTGACCAGGCTCATTACCCAGTATCAAAACTAACATGGCTTCGCCCCTTGTTGGCCTGTCTATATATTGTGTCAGGAAGCCCTCCTGCACACACTGGACAAAATCTGACCCCTCTTTCGTACTCGTACTATAGTGTTCCCGTTCAATATTTCAAAAGTTGAAGTTCCCCAGTACATCTACCCTGTCTCTGTCACTCCTATCGAGAATCATCTTTGCTATCCTTTCCTCTACATCTCTGGAACTATTTGGAGGCCTATAGAAAACTCTCAACGGGGTGACCTCTCCTTTCCTGTTTATAACTTCTGCCCATACCACCTCAGTTGACGAGTCCTCAAACATCCTTTCTGCAACTGCAATATTGTCCTTGACCAACAATGTAATAGCCCCCCCCTCCCCCCTTTACCATCTTCTCTGTTCATACTAAAACATCTAAATCCTGGGACCTGCAACAGCCATTCCTGGCCCTGCTCTAACCATGTCTCCGATATGCCCTCAACATTGAGGTCCCAGGTACCAACCCATGCTGCAATTTCACCCACCTTATTCTGGGTGATACTGGCGTTGAAGTGGACACACTTCAAACCAACCTCTTGCTTGCTGGTGCCATCTTGCGTCCCTGAAACTTGACTTTGGACCTCCCAAATCTCAACCCTTTTTATAACCTAACTACAATTTTGGTTCCCGTCACCCTGCTGGATTAGAAAAACCCACCCCAAAACCCTTCCCGAAATCCACCTCCCCCCCCCCCCCCCAGGATATTGGTACCCATCTGGTTCAGATGAAGCCCATCCTGCTTGTAGAGGTCCCACCTACCCCAGAAAGAGCCTCAATTATCCAAGAATCCAAAACCCTCCCTCCTGCACCATTCCTGTAGCCACGTGTTCACCTTCTCTCTCTCCCCATTCCTTGCCTCATTAGCAAGTGGCACGGGCAAGAAACCAAAGCCAACAACTCTGTTCATCTTAGCTCTAAGCTTCCATCCTAGCTCCCTTGATTTCTGCCTTATATCCCCAATTCTCTTCCTACCTATGTTGTTGGTGCCTTCGTGGACCACGACTTGGGGCTGCTCCCTCTCCCCTAAGGGATCCCAAAAACACGATCAGTGACATCACGAACTCCGGCACCTGGGAGGCAACACACCAACCGTGAGTCTCTCTCGTCCACACAGAACCTCCTAGCTGTCCCCCTAACTGTGGAGTGCCCAGTGACTACTGCTCTGCTCCTCTTCCCGTTTCCCTTCTGAGCAGCAGGGACAGACGCTGTGCCAGAGCCCTCTACCCCACTGCTTTCCCCTGATAATTCCCCCCCACATAGTATCCAAAACGGTATACTTATTGTTGAGGTGAATGGCCACACTGCACTGCACTGCCTGCCGGTTCCCTTTCCGTCCCCTGACTGTAACCTATTTGCCTTTTTTCTTGTACTTTAGGAGTGACTGCCTCCCTGTAGCTCCTCTCAATAACCCCCTCTGCCATCCGAATGATCCGAAGTTCATCCAGCTCCAGCTCCAGTTCCCTCACACGGTTTACCAGGATCTGGAGTCAGGTGCACTTCCAGCAGATGTAGTCAGAAGGGACACTGGTGGTGACCCTTACCTCCCACGTAATTCAGGAAGAATATTCAACTGTCCTGAACTCCATTCCCATGAAATTCCCAAGAGACTGTTGTAAAAAAAAGAATAAAAAAACTCGTTAACTTTCCAAGCTGTGGCAGAGATACTTTGTATTTGGTTAGAGGAGGAGAATGGGTGCTTTAACAGATTATAAGGCAAGGTAAGCTTTTCTGGGTGTTTGGTTTAATTCACAAACGGGTTCATTGTTGTGTCGTAACAGCACACTTGGAAAAGTATGTTCAGTTCTGGTCGCCTTGTTATAGGAAAGACGTAGAAGCTATTGTGAGGGTGCAGAGGAATCCCTACGGATCAGCAGAAATATTGGCACACACCACACGATCGAGTGAAATATTGAGGAAGTCACCACGCAAAAAATAAATACTGGCAGATTCTGCATATCTGTATAAACGTCAGTCTGTCAGTGTTTGTGCTGTGTCTGTACTAATGCCTGTATATCTGTGTGTGCACGTGCATCAGTGTATTGGCATTTCTCTCTGTGTGCTTTAGTATCTGTGTGACTGCACCAGTCTCTATGTGGTCCTTTGTATCTATATTCATATCTTTGTGTATCTGCGCGTCTCTGTGCGTATCTGTGTGCACAGCGGATCTGCCAGCCTCTGTGGTGTTTAAAGTGATGCAATGTCCGCCTCTGCTGGCCTTCACACTATACTGCATTGATGGCAGTGGAGGGAGAAAACCACAAGGGATTCAGTACAGGAGGTAGGGACAGGGAGGTAGATCATAGCACCATCCAAACTGACAGCAACATCTGCACACACACACACACACACACACACACACACACACACACACACACACACACACACACACACACACACACACACACACACACACACACACACACACACACACACACAGTTGGGTATAGGGAGGATCATATTTGTACTTAGGACACTCAGAGTGGCGAGTGCTCCTGAGCAATATCTGCAATGTGAAAGTGATTTGTCTTTGAAGATTATTCGTTACACAGAGTGCACACCTTGAAGAGTATTTCCACTGCAACTGCATCCAAGCAACTCTGACCAAACCATTTGTAAGGTGATGCGATGAATTTGTTACACGTTTTTAAATTGAAATATTTTATAATTCACCCCTACAAGATGTAAGTGAGAAAGGATTGAAAAGTCCTGAAACTGACCCAGTGGGGGTGGCAATATATCTAGGTATCAGACAAAACTGTTCTGTGCATCCAGATATTTGCAAAACCAAACAGCCGTGCAATGTGAGAGAGTCGCAGTATTTAATGTCATCAGATAGAAAAAAAACCTGACACTTGTGCAGTGGCATGGGGAGACCAGCGGAGAGTGGCATTGTATGTCTATAACCTGAACAGGGACAGACGTAGAGGTGGAGGAGGGGAGTAAGAGTTCATCTCAATTCCAATGGATTTACTCCCAAAATCACAGAGCCATCATTTCACAGAGATGCACACAAACATACATAGACACATTAAACACACAACACGTATACATACGGATATGGACAATTACACACAAACACATGCACACGCCCGCACACACAGTGGTTTCTTTAAGATAGAGATAAGTATGTTTTTCATGGATAAGGGAATCAATGGTCATTTGGTGAAGGCAGGAGAATGTGGCTGAGAAACATTTTAGCTGTGACCAAACGGCACAGCAGATCCCAGGGGCTAAATGGCCTGATTATGTTCCAATTTCCTATTTTGTGAACGGATTCATTTTGGAAGTCGAATTTGAATGCAGATTACTGGGTCAAATGTAGTATTCATAGCAGTATGGAGGAACAAACGGATCTTGGGGTCCATGTCTGCAGGTCTCTCATTCGCCACCTAAGGTGCTAGGGTTGTTAAGAAGGCGCATGGTGTGTTGGTTTTCATTAGCAGGGGGACTGAGTTGAAGAGCCACGAGATTATGCTGCAGGTCTATAAAGCTCTGGTGAGACCACATTTGAAATGTTCTGGCCGCCTCATTAGAGAAAGAATATGGAAGCTTATGAACGGTGCAGAGGAGATTTACCAGAATGCTGCCTGGACTAGAGGGCTTGTCTTATGATGAAAGGTTGAGGGAGCTATGGCTTTTCTCATTGGAGTAAAGAAGGATGACAGGTAACTTGATTGATCTGGACAAGATGGTGAGAGTTACAGACAGATTAAATATCCAGAGACTTCTTCAAAGAGTGGAAATTATTGTCACGAAGTGAGTATAATATTAAGGTGTTTGGAGAAAGGTTTTGGAAGATGTCAAAGGCAGTGAGACACCAGCCCCCCTCCCCCTCCCCCAAACCGGATCCCTGGTACTGTAGGACAGCCATGCTAAGCACTGAGACAACATCCCCCCTCCCCTTCCCCCACAAACCGGGTCCCTGGTAAGGTGAGACAGCCGTGCTAACCACTGAGACACCATTTCCCCTCCCCCTCCCCCTCCCCCCAAACCGGGTCCCTGGTACAGTGAGACAGGCGTGCTAACCACTAAGACACCATTCCCCATTCCACTCCCCCTCAAACCGGGTCCCTGGTACTGTGAGACAGCTGATCTAACCACTGAGACACTATGCACCCCTCCCCCTCCCCCAAACCGCGTCCCTGGTACTGTAGGACAGGCATGCTAACCACTGAGACACCATCCCCCCTCCCCCGTCCCCATTAACCGGGTCCCTGTTACTGTGAGACAGCCGTGCTCACCACTGAGACACCATTCCCCCTCCCCCTACCCCCCAAACCTGGTCCCTGGTTCTATGAGACAGCCGTGCTCATCACTAAGATACCATGCCCCCCTCCCCTCCCCCCAAACCGATTCTCTGGTACTTTGAGACAGCTGTGTTAACCACTGAGACACCATGTCCCAATTCCCCATACCAATCCCTCCAACCGGGTCCCTGGTACTGTGAGACAGCCGTGCTAACCACTGTGACACTATGCCCCCCTCCCTCCCCCCAAACCAGGTCCCTGGTACTGTGAGACAGCTGTGCTAACCAACGAGACACCATGCCCCCCTCTCCGTTCCCCCAAACCGGGTCCCTGGTACTGAGAGACAGCCGTGCTAACCACTGAGAGACCATGCCCCCCTCTCCCACTACCCAAACCGAGTCCCTGGTTCTGAGAGACAGCCGTGCTAACCACTGAGACACCATGCATCCTCCCCACTCCTGTCACCCAATCCGGTTCCCTGGTACTGTGAAACAACCATGCTAACCACTGAGACACCATTCACCGGCACTGTCCCCTCCCCCAAAACGGAGTCACTGTGCTCGGTAATAATGGGGAAAATGTAAATAAAAGTGATGAGCTTAGAGCTATGATGTTGTGGCCATAACAGAGACGTGGGTTTCTCAGGGGCAGGAATGGTTGCTTCATGTTCCAGGGTTTTGAACATTTAAAAAGAATAGGGAGGAGGTAAAAAGAGGAGGGGTTGCAGCACTGCTAATCAGAGACGGTATCGCAGCTACAGAAGTTAACATTATCGAGGAAGGTCTGCCTACTGAGTCAGTGTGGGTGGAAATTAGGAACAGTAAGGCAGCAATCACCTCATTAGGGGTTAAATACAGGCCCTCCAATAGAAGCAGGGAGATTGAAGAAAGCATAGGTAGGCAGATTTTGGAAAAGTGCGAATGGAATAGGGTAGTTGTAATGGGTGACTAACTTTCCCAATATTGATTGGAACCTCCTTCCAGCAGGTGGATTGGAAGGAGCTGTTTCTGTAAGGTGTGTTCAGGAGGGTTTCCTAACACAGTACATTGACAAGGGCTTTCCTGAAGAAGGGCTTTCCTGAAGCCATTCCTGAAGAAGGGCTTATGCCCGAAACGTCGGATTCTCCTGTTCCCTGGATGCTGCCTGACCTGCTGCTCTTTTCCAGCAACACATTTCCAGCAGTACATTGACAGGCCAACGAGGGGAAAGACCATTTTGGATTTGGTGCTCGGCAATGAGCTGGGGCATGTGTCAGATCTTGCGGTGGGAGACCATTTTGGTGATAATGAACACAACTGCCTCATATTCTACATAGCCCTGGAGAAGAGAGAAGCAGGCACAATGGGAGGATATTTAGTTGGGGAAAAGGAGACTACGATGCTATCAGACTGCGTTGCGAAGCATGGGCTGGGAGCAATTGTTCTATGGAAAGGGCACTATAGACATGTGGAGACGGTTTAAGGAACAGTTGTTGCGAGTGATGCACAAATGTGTTCCTTTGAGAAAGGCAAGAAAGGGTAAGATAAAGGAACCTTGGATGACGAGAGTGGAGAGCTTCTCGTCAAAACACAGAAGGCAGCTTACGTGAGGTGAAGGAAGCAAGGGTCTTGTTCAGCTCTAGAGGATTACAGGCAGTCGAGGAAGGAGCTCAAAAATGGTCTGAGGAGAGCCAGGAGGGGGCAGCAAAAAGGCTTGGCAGGAAGGATTAGGGAGAATCTAAAGGCATTTTGCACATATGTGAGGAATAAAAGAATGATCAATGAAAGAGTATGGCCGCTCAGGGGTAGCAGAGGGAACTTGTGTATAGAGTCTGAGGAGGTAGGGGAAGCCCTAAATGAGTTTTTTCTTCTAACTTTCCGAAAGAAAAGGACTTTGTCGTGAATGAAACCATTGAGGAGCAGGTAATCATGCAGCAACATATAGATTGAGGAAGCTGATGTGTTGAAACTTTTGACAACATTAATATTAACAAGTCGCCAGGGCCAGACCAGATTTGACCTCGGCTGCTATGGGAAGCGAGAAATGTGATTGCTTCGCCGCTTGCGAAGATCTTTGCATCCTCCCTCTCCACCGGATTCGTACTGAGGACAGGAAGGAGACAAATGTAATTCCTCTCTTCAAGAAAGGAAATAGGGAAATCCCCAGCAATTACAGACCAGTCAGTCTCACGTCTGTCATCTGCAAGGTGTTAGCAAGGATTCTAAGGGATAGGATTTATGACGGTCTGGAAGAGCATGGCTTGATTAAATGCAGCCAGTACGGCTTTGTGAGGGGCAGGTCATGCCCCCTCACAAATCTTATTGAGTTCTTTGAAGATGTTACTAGAAAGGTTGATGAGGGTCGAGCGGTGTATGTTGTATATCTGGACTTCTGCAAGGCATTTGATAAGATTCCCTATGGTCGGCTCGTTCAGAAGGTCAGGAGGAATGGGATACAGGGAAATTTAGCTGTCTGGATATAGAATTGGCTGGTCGACAGAAGACAGCGAGTGGTAGTGGAAGGAAAATATTCTGCCTGGAAGTCAGAGGTGAATGGTGTTCCACGGGCTCTGTTCTTGGGCCTCTACGCTTTGTAATTTTTTATTAATGACTTGGATGAGGAGATTGAAGGATGGGTTAGCAAGTTTACAGAGGACACAAAGGTTGGAGGTATCATTGATAGTATGCAGGACGGTTGCAGGCTGCAGCATGACATTGCCAGCTTGCAGAGATGGGCTGAGAGGTGGTAGATGGAATTCAAACTGGATAAATGCGAGGTGACGCATTTTGCAAGATCAAACTTGAATGTTGAGTACAGGACTAAAGGCAGCATTCTTGGCAGTGTGGAGGAACAAAGGGATCTTGGTGTGCAGGTACATAGATCCCTTAAAATTTCCACCCAGGTGGACAGGGCTGTTAAGAAAGCATATGGTGTTTTGGCTTTCATTAACGGGGGATTGAGTCTAAGAGCCGTGAGATCTTGTTGCAGCTCTATAAAACGTTGGTTAGACCGCGCTTGGAATACTGTGTCCATTCCTGGTCTCCCTATTATAGGAAAGATGTGGGTGCTTTGGAGAGGGTTTAGAGGAGGTTTACCAGGATGCTGCCTGGACTGGAGGGCTTAGCTTATGAAGAGAGGTTGACTGAGCTCGGACTTTTTTCGTTGGAAAAAAGAAGGAAGAGAGGGGACCTAATTGAAGTGTACAAGATAATGAGAGGCATAGATAGAGTTGATAGCCAGAAACCTTTTCCCGGGGCAGTAATTGTTAACATGAGGGGTCATAGTTTTAAGCTGTTTGGCGGAAAGTATAGAGCAGATGTCAGAGGTGTGTCCTTTACACAGAGAGTTGTGAGAGCATGGAATGCGTTGCCAGCAGCAGTTGTGGAAGCGAGGTCATTGGGGATATTTAAGAGACTGCTGGACATGCATATGTTCACAGACATTTGAGAGTTCGTACATTAGGTTTACCTCACATGAGGATCAATAGTCGGCACAACATCGTGGGCTGAAGGGCCTGTGTTGTGCTGTACTGTTCTATGTTCTATGTTCTAAACAGTAAACAGTAAAAAACACCACAGATGGGTCAGGATCTGGAGGTAGAAACAGAGGCAGCACATTGAGTCTGATATGATCCTCTTCTGAAAAAACACATATTGGACTCAAAAAGTTAAATGTGTTTCTCTATGCTTAGAACCTGCAAATGTTTTCCTGCACTTTGAACTTAGTTACTATTTTGGACAGTGGATATTTGTCTGATCTGAAAGGGAACAGTGAAGCTGCCATTTCGGTTGATGCTCAAGAATTTGGTTATGGCTTTTGAATGGAAAATGAAAAACTATGTGCCTGACAGCTCCCCAAATACCGATAACTTATTGCCACTGTCATAATGCATTATGAAAATGTTGAACTCGGTGGTCATGACATCACATGATCAATCCTCTGAAAGTAACTGATTGAAGCACTCATCCCAATCTTTATCAATATCTTATCATGCTCCTGATGTCACTGGCATCATACTCCTCCAGCAAGGTCTTACCTTTTCGAGAGTTTACATGCAACGATGAAAACATGAAATATCTTTGTATTTTTAACAGGACATATTCATCCAGGGTTTTGGAAGGCACTAGCAAGGGCAGAGTTTATTTGTCATCCGCAATGACTCTTGAATAAGCGACACAGAGTTGCCCTGTTTTACCTCTTCAATCCAAAGTGATGCAGATCCAGACAGAGCTGTTTGTCGGGGTATTCCAAGATTTTTAACAAATAATTGTGAAGGAACAGCAAATTAATCCCTAGTCAGGATGACATGCAACTTGGAAGATACCTTTCAGAGACTGAATTTTCTCTTGCTCCCATTCCCACTGCAGAATGTTCGCTAATTCCCATTAATCACAGTTTTTCTCAGGGTCCTTGATTCCACCTTCAGTAAGTCCTGCTTCGATTGAAAGGGAAGTCACTCTGATCTCACCTCAAATTACTACACGGGCAGATCAGTTGAAAGAATAAGGAGCAAAAGACAAGAGCACTATTTGTTTGAACAATGTCCTCGCAATATTCAAAAGAAAATTGATGCGTGGTCTTCCATAATGCATTAATTCAACATGACATCATTTTTCAAACAATATTCAGAACGGTGGATATTTGTTCTTTTAATTTGTTTCCAATTCAGTGTCGAAATGAGAACGTGAATTGATCTTCTATAGTGAGTTTATAATCCAGAATTTGATTCAATCTTTATCATCATTGCTCTAGCTCTTTCAAACAAAATTAATAAATGAGCCTGTGTCCATCCTGCTGATTAATTATTACTTTCAGTTCTGACTGTTGCAGCGAATGTTGTAAAGGATTTTCTGCAGGCCCACATAAAATCGAAATGTTTCAGGGCAAGGTGCCAAAAGTTAATCCAAGGTTAAAGATGACCAAGCATTATGAATAATACATGCAGAGTGGCCGGAGTATAAAAGCAGAATTCAGCTCCATGTCCAAATAATATTTGTGGCTCCCTCAGAAAAGATGACAACCGATTCACTCTGTAAGTTCACCAAAATAGGAAAAACAAGAGACTGGAATTCCCAATTCTGCAACAACATCCGTAGATCAGGAAGAAAACCAAGGTTTGTTTCTAAAATTCATAAATGTTGATGAGAAGAATGTGGGAGATGTATGGGATATTGGAGGATGATAAACTATGTTGTAGATGACACAATGATTAACCGGCTGGGTCACAGTGAGCAAGAACGTGTTGGTTGCAAAAGGATACAAACAGATTGTCAGATGGTCCGATCAATGACTGATAAACGGTAACACTGAATTATGTGAGCTGCTGCATTTTGGAAGATGTAACAAGACAAGAGAGAACTCAAACCATGAAGATACGTTACATTTGCTTTTGGAGCAGAGTAGAGTGAGGGGTGAACCTGACAGAAGTGTATTATAGTTTGAGAGGTATGGGACGAGTGAACAGACAACAGCTATTCCTCTTAGTCAAAGGGTCAAAAACAAGAGAAATACATTTGAAGTGAAAGAGAAGATACTAAGAGAGGATTTGTGAAATCTCTTTCGAGCCCAGAGCATGATATGTGTCAGAAAGACATTGCCTGGGAGGGTAGTTCAGGAAGGTAACCTCACAAACATTACAAAGCACTTGTATCAGCACTGGGTGGTGCAGACTCGATGGGCCTTGTCTTTATTACATGATTCCATGTGGTGACAGCCCATGAAAGCTCTCATATATTCTGAAGCAGCAGCCAATTGGACTTGTTGGTTTGTTAAATCTAACGGTGCTCAGTAAGTGACGAGACTCAACCTAGGACAGCCCATCCATCTCCAAAATCATCCAGGATAATTCACATGCGCAGTGCAAGAATCGTCCAACATCAGCATCAACATTATTCCAGCTGTTTGACGCCATTATTTTAAGTTCACCAATAACATAGAATCAGACTTCGTTTCATTATTATATAGACTTCTCGTGTAAGGTTGTTATTTCTCTGAAGACTAATAAATTCCTTCCCAGAAATTCGGATTGACAAAGAGTCTGTTATCCTGCAAGCTGTTCATCACAGCGTGGCGGCTTGTTTAACACTCCATCCACCACCTGTAATATTTACTCCCAGTTAAACCGGCACATGAGATGCACTGCTGGTACTCTCTCTCAACAGCCACGTGGATGGACCAACACAAACTGGACTAGAACTTCTCAAGGGCAATTACTGCTGGTCTAGCTCCAGTAAAGTCCCAAATGAACTAAAAAGACAATCCGATTTTCTGATAATTTTAAATAATGAGGACATTTTGTTGATCTGATGAGCTTGTCGCTGTCTTTGAAGTCGTGTGATCTATTTCCGTGAAACCATTTCATGCATATTTTGGAAGAACAAAAAAGGTCAGCTCACAGTTACACGGTAACACAGTATTTAAACGCAAAATGCCAGGGAATAGTAGGCTATAGGTCTTCAGGTATCTGGGGATAACGTAGTTTGTTCTTTTTCTGGCTAATGTAGTTGGATTGAGCTGGAGGGTTGGTTTGAATGCTGTATGACTCTATCATTTTAATTGTTGGAAACAGAGAATGTGGTCTCACTATTTTCATATATTGTGAGCATCAACTGGTGAGGAATACAATCTCCAAAGGCATACAGGATTTGAAGTTATATCGTTCTCCCTTCACTATCAACTTGTTAATAACCCCTTTTCTCTCTTTGTAACATACCTGTTAATGGTCCTGCATTACAAGAACCTCTGGGGTTTATTGCCATATTATAAATAGAAATTACAAACAGGCAACAGAATGCTGGCCTTGCTAATGAAACGCACCTCACAAGAACAACTGACCGGAATCTGCAGTATTAGAGTTATCCATTCGACCCAATCTGATTTCTAAAGCAGTTTCAAGCGAGGCTTTCCCCTTGTCCTATGCTCCTGACCTCTCTACAACATCATGAAACTTTCCTGAGTGCTTTTCCAGTGCTGTCTAACAGTCACATGTGGAAAGCTGTGCCCAATAATCTGAAAGGAAAAGTCTTCATGTTCATGAGAACCGTGTGATTTTTCTTTCAGTATCGAAAGGCAACAGAAATGTAGAACCTCGCATCAGGAGTAAGGAATCAAAACAGCTCCATCATGCGATAAGATCGTGGATGATCTGATTGTGACCTCAATCACACATTCCTCCTTTGCCCTGACAACGTTCGTGTGTCATGCTTAGTCAAGAATCTGCCTGCATCTTCCTTCGGAATATTCAATGTCTTATCCTCCACCGCTCTCTGGGAAGAGAATTGTACAAAGACACAACAACTTGAGAGGATGACACCAAATCACCATCTTCTTAACAGACACGTTTTTCAGTTTTATAGTCCATCCACTCATGATAATCTCTCACACAAGCTGTAATATTGTTGTGGAATTCAACTTGAAAAGACTACTTGGGATATTCTGAGGTTAAACAAGATCACATGTTGTTCGCCTAAATCCCAGCAGATGCAGAGCCAGTCATTTCAAGATTTCCTGCTGAAATAAACACTCCTCCCAGGAGTTAGCTGAGTGAATCTTCTCTGGACAGCATTTCATATCATTGTGGCCATCGCTCTCTCGATGTGGTTACACTGCTACATTGTAAATCTGCAGAAAATTGTCCCTCCGTTTAAATGTATTCTGTTTCAGAAAGTTTCAAAATTTGTCTCACCTCCCAAAAAATTTGATGTACACGTAAAGTTTTTATTTCGTTATACAGGTGCCCGTTTCCTCTGTGCCTAAAGCCAATCTCTCCACTGAAATAATACACTACGCTTCCATTCAACCCGCCAATATCTTTCAGCACAGACACATTTTTCCTACTATGTTCCATACACCAATATTTGGCTATTCACTTGACCACCTTAATCTCCTTATTGACTCATGTCCTCTTCATATCTTCCTTCTCGAACAGTTTCAAGTTTGTATTCTTCCGTAATACAGACAGAACATTTGGCCAAAGAAATACACTGTGGCCATATTGCAAAGTAATTGACAATGAAATATTCTTACTCTGTCTAAACGATAAATTTGAGACAAGGCTAAAATGTAATGCAGTCGCATCACTCAGTGCCATTACTTAAAATAGAGTCCGATGGTGTGGAATGTGTGTGGGTAGAATTGAGGAACCGTAAAAGTGAAATACCGTAGTTGGAGTTAAAAACAGGTCGACAAATCGTAGTCAGAAGCTGGGGGGCATGGTAGACGAAGAGATAGAAATTATATGTAGGAAAGGCAAAATTACAGTAACTATGGGATTACAATATGCAGGTGGACTGGGAAAGTCAGTGGAAGTGGTTTGCAAGGAAAGGAATTTGTGGAATGACTACGAGATGGCTTTTTGGAGCAGTTTATGGTGCAGGATACTGGCAATACTGGATATCGAGCTGTGCAGTGAGGCAGACTTGATAAAGAAGCTTAAGGTGAAGGAAACGTCGGAGGCAGTGATCATAATATGATTGAACCTCCTCCTCCATTTGAGAGGGAGAAAGTAAATTCGGAGTTAATATTACAGCTGAACAAAAGCACCTTCAAAGACACAAGGGAGGAGCTGGGTAGAATTGACTGGGAGGGGAGCCGAGCAAGAAAGGCAGGTGAACAATAATGGCGGGAGTTTCTCGGAATAATTTAGGAGTCACAGCAGAGATTTATCCCAAGGTAAAAGATGCATTGTACAGCGAGGACAAGGCAACCATGGATGACTGGGACAGTCATTGCTCGGGTAAAAGAAACATAGAAAGCAGATAACATAGCAATTGGCAGTGGGAAACCAGAAGATTTGGAAGCTTTCAAAGACGAACAGATGACAACAAAATAAGAAATAAGGACGGAGATGATGAAATATGAGGTTAAGCTATCCAGTGACATAAAGGGCAACTGTAAGAGTTTCTTTCGACATATAAAGGGCAAACGAGAAGCAAAAGTGAATATTGGAGCACTGGAAAATGACGCTGGAGGGATAGTCGTGTGGAACAAATATAGATGAGAAAATGAATAATTATTAAGAGTGTGGACAAACAAGTGGGGGCAGGTGGAGTACAACTTGGGAAAGTGCGAAGTGATGCATGTTAGTAGGAAGAAGACAGGCATGGACTACTTTATAAGTGGAGAGAAATATCAGAAGTCTGAAGTGCAAAGAGACTTGCGAGTTCCAGTCCAGATTGTCTCTAGATAAACTTGCAGGTTAAGTCAGCTATTAGGAACGTGTTGTATTTGGTGCACAGTGTGTTTGAAATCTTATATTCAGCAAAAGAACTGAGTTAACTCTTACAAACAATATTTGTTTATTGAACACAATTAATATTAGAACAATAAAACGCATTATAACGCAATGATAAACGCTACAAATTATCGTATGCTTTAACTTAACTTTGGATGGTCACAAACCACCCCACTAAATGTTGATCGGGCTCGAATTGGTGATGTCTTCTTGTTCTGTTGATCTTGGAAGTGTCTTCTCTTTCCCTGGTTATTCTCTGGTTACTGAACTATGTCGGGTTCTGTGGTGATTCTTATCCTTCCAAAGCTTCGCATCCTTTTGGGAAGGTAAGGAGGATCTGTCAATGGAATGATCAGGTTCATTTACCCTGATGAATCAGACTCAACCATGGGTTGGTTCAAGGGCAACATTCCATTGTCCCATTCAGGTCCAACTTCAGGTGAGTATTACAAAGTCTGGAGCTGTCAGGTTTGTTTGCAAACCATCTGTGTGTAGCTGCAGCCTGTCTGGATTCTGCAGCATGTGGATTATCACAGAGACTTTAGTCAAGGCTGGGATCCATTTCCCAGCATCATTAATCATTGTTCATTTTTGTAACTCCATGGTTAATTTATTATTGCCCATCATACGATTATTCTTTCAGGTTAGCCACGCGGTCAGAAAGGCAAATACAGTGATGGCATTTATTATGAGCTGACTTGAATATTAAAGCAGGGATGGATTTCTGAGGCACGATAAGACTCTGGTCAGACCACATTGGAGTATTTTGTACCGTTTTGTGCCCCATAACTAAGGAAGGATGTACCGGCCCTAGAGCATGTTTAGACGAGGTTTTCAAGAATGGTCCCAGGAATGAAAAGCTTAACATATGAGGTCTCTGGGTCTATACTCGTTGAAGTTTATAAGGATGAAGGGGGATCTAATTGAAGCATGCAGAATGCTGGTTGCCTGGTCAGAGTAGATGTTGTGAAGATGTTTCCACTGCTTGGAGAGAAAGAACTCAAGGACATTGCCTGAGAGTCAAGGGAAGATCTTTTAGACCGGAGATTCGGAGAAATGCCTTCACTCTGAGAGTGGCGAATCTATGGGAGAATGGCAGTCTCCTTCCCTAAAGGTGAGTTTGTCTTGGCAATCGATTCATAACCACCATCCATCCCATAATTCCAGATTTGCAGTCACGCTCCGCGATTTGCTGTGGCAGGATTTGAACCCAGCTCACCAGAACATTATCGCGGTTCATCACATAAGAATTCACTGATAACACCACGAGGCTATGAACTTGCCCAATCCTCCACAGTGTGACTAACCTGTGCAGCATGATATGCCCTGTGATTTGCCTTCATGTTATCTTTGACTTCCTTATCAAGATATGAATGATTTTTCTCCGTTATGCAATTCCTCTTCGGTTATTAGAATCTCCCTAATTATTTGCCAAATTTCTTCAGCTGTCCTGCCTTTGACTGTTCTTTTCTCCCCCATTCCACCCAGGCCAAATCCTTCCTTAGCACAGTATAATTATTATTGCCTAACACTAAAACTCTCATGTGTGACTCAGTCTTCACTCTTTCCAAATTACTCTTCCCAAGGGTTTTCTTCCAATGTTTTTTTATTTGCACGGAGACGGATTTCAAATATGTTTTGGCATAAAACACTTTGAAAAGGTCTGAGTACCCACTCACACGAACAAGTGTTTGTTTTCTTTTCACTAACCACATTTCACAGTAAATATCGAGAATTAAGGGGGCTAAAAGTGGTCATGAGATATCTTTAGCAAACAAGAATGAGGAAAATACTTTGTTTTCATATATAAGGAGCAAGCGGGTAACTAGAGAACTGTTTGGCCCACACAAGAAAGTTATGCATGGAGTCAGAGAAAATGGGTGAGATTCTTAACCAGTACTTTGCATCTGTATTCAGTACGGAGAGGGACATGATGGATGTTGAGGTTAAGGATAGATCTTTGAGTACTCTGGATCAAGTCGACATAAAGAGGGGGGAGGTTTTGGATATTGTAAAAGGTATTAATGTAGACAAGCCCCCAGGTCTGGTTTGGATCTACCACACGTTACTAAGGGAATTGAGAGAGGAAATAAGTGGGGCTTTAAGTTGTATCTTTGCAGGATCTTTGAACATTGGTGAGGTTCCGGAGGACTGGAGAATTGCTAATGTTGTCTCCTTGTTTAAGAAGGGTAGCGAGGATAATCTCGGTAATTATACACCGGCGAGCCTGACATCATGGTCGGGAAGCTGCTGGAGAAGCTACTGATGGACTTGAGTAAGGTGTTTTATTAGGTTCCCCATAGTAGGCTGATGGAGTAGGTAAAGTCGCATGGGTTTCAGAGTGTTCTATTTCGATGGATAGAGAACTGGCTGGGCAACATGAGACAGAGAGTAGAAATAGAAGGGGATTTCTCAAAATGGAGACCTATGACCAGTGGTGTGCAACAGCGATTCGTGCTGGGACCACTGTTGTTTGTGATATATATTAATGATTTGGAAGAAGGTATCGTTTGGCTGATTAGCAAGTTTGCAGATGACACCAAAATTGTTGGAGTAGTAGATAGTGAAGAGGGTTGTCAGAGAATACAGCAGAATACAGTTGGATTGGAGAAATGGGCACAGATATGGCAGAAGGAGTTCAATATGTGCAAATGCGAGGTGATGCATTTTGGAGGATCCAATTCGAAAGCAAACTATGCATTAAGTGGAAAAGTCCTGGGGAAAATTGACGTACAGAGAGATCTGGGTGTTCAGGTTCATTGTTTCTTGAAGGTGGCAACACAGTTCAGTAAAGTGGTCAATAAGACATACGGCATGCTTTCCTTCATTGGATCAGGTGTTGAGTACAAGCGTTGGCAGGTCATGTTACATTTGCATCGGACTTTGGTTTGGCCGCATTTGGAATACTGCATATAGTTCTGATCACCTCATTACCAAAAGGATGTAGATGCTTGAATAGAGTGCAGAGTAGGTTCACCAGAGTGTTGCCTGGGATGGAGGATGCTGGTTATGGAAAGAGGTTGGGTAGATTTGGACTATTTTAATTATAAAGACAAAGGTTGAGGGGGGACCTGATTGAGGTCTACAAAATCAAGAGAGATATAGAGAGGGTGGATACCAAGAAGCTTTACCCCATATTGTGTACTCATGAAGCGTAGTAATTGAATTCCAAAGTGAGAGGGAAAGGTTTAGGGCCTGAGTGATATATGTGGGAAGCTCTTTACACATAGGGTCGTGGCAACCTGGAACATGCTGCCAGTGGAGGTGGTAGAGGCAGGAACGATAGTGTCATCTATGATGAATCTGCCAGCTACATGAATCGGCAGGGAGCAGAGTGATACCGGCTCTTAGAAAATAGGTGGCAGGTTTAGAAAATAGGGGATCTGGATCAGCACAGGCTTGGAGGGCCGAAGGGTATGTATCTGTGTTGGAATGCTCTTTGTTCTTTATCATTCATTCTAAAAATTGCAAGTTTTCAACTTATTGTATGCTACAATTTAATAATATAAACCATTTATTTATTTGACAGTGCATGTCAAATTATTGTCATTCCTAAATTACAGTCACAGAGTCATACAGATGTGGAAACAGACACTTCCATCCAACTCGTCCATGCCGACCAGAAATCCCAACCCAATCTAGTCCCACCTGCCAGCACTCAGCCCATATCCCTCGAAACACTTTCTATTCATACACCCATCCAGACGCCATCTGAATGTTGCAATTGTACCAACCTTTACCACTTCCTGTGGCAGTTCATTCCATACACGTACCACCCTGTGTCTGAAAAAGTTGCCCTTTACATCATTTTTGTATGTTTCCTTCCCAACCTAAACCTATGCCCTCTCGTTCTGGACTCTCCGACACCAGGGAAAATACTTTGTTTATTTCCACATTCATGCCCCTCATGATTTTATAAACCTCAAAAAAGGTCACCCATCAGCCTACAATATTCCAGGGAAAATATCCCCAGTCTATTCAACCTCCACATATAGCTCAAACCCTACAACCTTGGCAACATCCTTGTAAATCTGTTCAGAACCCTTTCAAGTTTCACAACATCCTACCGATAGGAAGGAGACCAGAATTGCACATAATATTCCAAAACTGGCCTAACCAACTTCCCGTACAGCCGCAACACGACCTTCTAACCACTGTTCTCAATGCTCTGACCAATTAAGAAAAGCATACCAAATGCCTTCTTCACTGTCTTATCTAACTGTGACTCTACTTTCAATGAACAATGAACCTGCACTCCAATTCTCTTTGTTCAGCAACACTCCCTTTAACCTCACCATTAAGAGTATAACCTCTGCCAAGATTTGCTTTCCCAAAATGCAGCATCTCGCATTTACCTAAATTAAACTCCATCAACCACTCCTCAGCCCATTGGCCCATCTGATCAAAATCCCGTTGTAATCTGAGGTAACCTTCTTTGCTGTCCACCACACCTCCAATTTGGGTGTCATCAGCAAAATTACTAACTGTACCTCTTGCACTCACATGCAAATCATTTATATGAATGACTAAAAGTAGTGGAACCAGCATCGATCCTTGTGACACTCCACTGGTCACAAGCCAACAATCTGAAAAACAACTCTCCACCACCTCCACCCTCTGTCTTCTACCTTTAGCCAGTTCTGTATCAAAATGGCTCGTTCTCCATGTATTCCATGAGATCTAACCTTGCTAATCAGTCTCCCATAAGGAACCTTAACGAATGCCTAACTGAAGTCGTTATCGATCACGTCCTCTGCTCTGCCCTCATCAATCATCTTTGTTACTTCTGCAAAAAACTCAATCAGGTTCGTGAGACATGTTTTCCCACGCACAGAACCATGCTCACTTTCCCAAATCAGTCCTTGCCTTTCCAAATACATGTATATCCTGTTCCTCAGGATTCCCTGCAACAACATGCCCTCCAGTGACGTCAGGCTCACTGGTCTATAGTTTTCTGGCTTGTCCTTAACACCTTTCTTAAACAGTGGCACCATGTTCTGGCACCTCACCTGTGACTATCAATGGTACAAGTATTTTGGTCAGAGGCCCAGTAATCACTTCCCTAGCTTCCCACAGATTTCTTGTGTACACCTGATCGATCAGTTCATGGGGATTTATCCACTTTTATGCGATTCAAGACATCCAGCACTTCTTCCTCTGTAATATGGACATTTTTCAAGATGTCAGAATCTATTTCTCTGTATACCTACATCCCCCATGTCCTTCTCCTGAGTAAACGCTGATACAAAATACTCTTTTAGTATCTCCCTATCTTCTGCGGCTCCACACAAAGGCCGCCTTGCTGATATTTGAGGGCTCTGTTCTTTCCCTATTTACCAGTTTGTCCTCAATGTATTTGTAAAATCCTTTTGGATTCTCCATCATTCTATTTGCCAAAGCTATCTCATGTCCCTTTTTGCCCTCCAGATTTCCCTCTTTAGTATACTCATACTACCTTTATACTCTTCTAAGGATTCACTCGGTCTACCCTGCCTGTACCTGTCATATGCTTCCTTCTTTTACTTAACAAGACCCTCAATTTCTTTAGTCGTTCAGCACTTTCTATATCTACCAGCCTTTCCTTTCACCCTAACAAGAATGTACTCTCTCTGCTCTCTGTCTATCTGATTTGTTAAGGCTTTCCATTTTCCAGCCAACCCTTTACCTGCGAACACCTCCCCCCGATCGGTTTTTGAAAGTTCTTTCCTAATACCATCAAAATTGGCCTTTCTCCAATTTAGAACTTTAACTTTTTGATCTCGTCTATCCTTCTCCATCATTATTTTAAAAGTAATAGAATTGTTGGCAATCAGCTGAAGCTCACACATTTCAAGTGAGAAATTAAATTAATTGATTATATTTAAATATGTAAAGAGTTATAAGTCTATTTGATTATTCAATCATTTGTTCACTCTGAATATGCAATCAGTTGGAGGTCAACCAGTTTCCAAATGATAGAGCGACAATGTGTGTATTTGAATACTGAGGTTCCATGTGTAATTGTGATCACCAAAACAGTACGAAAACATGTTTTTTTTGGTACAAAACAAAATGTGCATTCTTTACTTTTGTATCATAAAAGGTTCTTCGGTGTTTATATTTTACTTCCATAAATATCGAATCCAATGTTTTCAGAGATGATGCAGTTATTGTTCAGTTGAATAATTGTAGCTCATACCTTATTATTGCCAAATTCACAAATATGGCAAACTCCTGATCATTGTTCAGGTCAATAACCCCATCACTTTGCATCATGACCGACATTAAAAGTGGCTTCCAAAAGGCCTGAATTCGGATACAGTGCTACTGGACATCACAGCTGCCTATGACACTGAGTGAGACACTGGCCTGCTCCTGAATCTATGAAGAGAGTTTCCAACCTGGGACAGGGCAGTCATTCAAACATTCCCTCACAGAGGATCATTTAGAATCCACCTTGAGCAGGAGGAAACTAGCCAACAGGCTGCCACTGCTCTCAGTGTAGGTACAAATGTTCCCTAAATTAGATACCAATGACTGAACAGGAGCCAGGTCTTACAAATTCATCTTCAGTCAGAGTCTGGCCCAGGTAGTAGATTTATGGACATTGAGAGTCAGAATCAAACCGCACAGGTTACTGGTAGTGATGACATCTGGCATGCCCCTAGGACACCATAAACCTGCACGCTAGACAAGACACTGGGTGAAAACATTCACACTTTGATAGTCTTCTGTCGTATCTTGTGTCTCACAATGACCCTCTGAAACTTTATCCAATAAATATACCTTCACATTCGCCAGTATCAAAATAAAATTGTACACGTCTGTGGATGGTCAGATATTAATATATGGGTCACCCAACAGAATGTATCTGAAGCAACGAGGAGCAAACAGCAAGCCAAAAATCACATTAGTAATTGAACTTAATAGATGTTGTTTGTTCGAAGGAACCACACATATTGTGCTGACACTCAGGTGACAATAACCATACACACCATAACTGGAAGTCTTGGCCTAACGCCCCTCCCAGCTTCCTGTCCTCACACACTTCACTCCCTCACACATTTACAACTGATGAGAATCCACAAGGTGGATGAAACCTGGAACATAGAAAAGTACATCGCAGTCAGAGCCCTTCAGCCCTCAATGTTTTGCCGCCCTTTTATCTTACTCTAAGATCAGGCTAACTTTCGTTACCTTCAACGTACTAATTTCCATGTGCCCATCCAAGAGTCTTCTTAAATTTCTCTAGTGTATCATTTTCTACTAACACCGCTGGCGGTGCATTCCGCTCCCACCACTCTCTGTGTTACGTACCTACCTCTGACATCTCCTCCAAACCTTCCTCCAATCATTTTAAAATTATTCCCCTTGTTGAAAAGATTCTGGCTATCTAATCTTTGTCTCTCAACATCCTGTCCACCTCTATCAAGTCAGCTGTCATTCTTTTTCGCTCCAGGGAGAAAAGCCCGAGCTCACTCAAATTTTCTTACTAAGACATGTCCTTCAATCCAAGCAGCATCCTGGTAAATCTCCTCTGCACATTCTCTGAGCCTTCCACATGTTTCGTCTAATGAGGCAACCACAACTGAACACAATATTCCAAGCATTGTTGAACAACAACTTTATAGAGATAAGCATTAACCTCGGTATATTTAAATTCAATCCCCCTGCGAATGAAAGCCAAAATACCATACATCTTCTTAACAATCCTGTCAGCTTGGGTGGTAACTTTGCGGGATCTATGGACATGGACCCCTATTTCCCTCTTTTCCTCCCCTTTGCCAAGAATTCTGCCTTTAACCCTATATTCTGTATGCAAACGCAAAATTCCAAAATAAATCACTTCACATTTTTTAAGGTTGAACTCTATCTGCCACTTATCAGTCCAGCTCTGCATCCTGTCAATGTCCTGTTGCAACCTATAACAGCCGTCCACACTATCCACAATTCCATCAACCTTCATGTCATTGGCAAGCTTACTAACCCACCATTCCACTTCCTTATCAAAGTCATTGATATAAATCACAAAGAGCACAGGTCCCAGAGCCAATCCCCGGTGAACACCGCTGGTCACTGAGCTCCAGGCTGAATACTTTCCATCTGCTAACATCTTCTGCCTTGTATGGGCTAGCCAAGTCCATATCCAGACAGACACATTTCCCTGCATCCCATGCTTCCTTACTTTATGAATGAGCCTACAATGGGGAACCTTATCAAACACCTTTCTCGAATTCGTGTTCACCACATCTACTTGTGCACCTTCATCAACATGTTTTTTCACACCTTCAAAGAATTCAATAAGGTTTCTGAGGGATGACCTGCCCCTCACAAATCCATGCTGACCATCTCTAATCAAACTATCGTTTTCTAAATAATTTCAAATCCTATCTCTCAGAATCGTCTCCAATACTTTGCCTAACACTGATGTAAAACGTACTGTTCTATCATTCCCAGGGTTATCCCTATTCCCTTCCCTGAACAAATGAATAATATTTGCCACCCTCCAATCATCTGGTACTACTGTAGTGGACAGTGAAGACACAATGATCATTACCAAAGGCACATCAATCTCTTTCAATACTTTCTGGAGTAACCTCGTGTATACCCCATTTAGCCCAGGGGGTTTATCTATCCTTATGTTTGTACTTCAATCAGACTGTTCTTCCCCTCAACTTGTCCAACCCTGTCCAACCAATTGATTGACTGCTTTCATCTTCAGTGCTAGATGCAGTGCTGCCTTCACAGAATCCAAAAAATGCACCAATGCCTTCCTGATAAAGAGCACATGCCAGAACTATTGACTCTCCTGCTCGTCGGATGCTGCCTGACCTGCTGTGCCTTTCCAGTACCACACTTTTCGACTCTGATCTCCATCAACTGCAGTACTCACTTTCTCCACTACTGAGGCCTGTCCCCTCTACATTGAGCGGGGAATTAACCACCAGAAACTCATTGTATGTGGAGCTGACTGCTCAGATCTGGAAAGTTGCACTTGATGAATACATCTTTTTAGAAGAAGGTACAATTCAATAAATATTAATTCAGTCCCAGAGTTACATTTTTGCTTCATGGTTTGCGTAGCCTGATAACAAATAGTTAATGATTGAAGAGCTCTGAGGCACAGAATATTCCAGGTGTTATATTCCAGCTTATGTTAATGCTGGGAGTATTATCAGACAGACTGATATGATGATGGCATGAGTTGACATGTGGAGGTGGAACATTTTGCCATCTCAGAGACGTGCTTGAGAGAGGTCAGGCCTAAAACTCAATAGTCTCTTGTACTGGAACTATAGGCAGGATAGGAGAGGGTGTTAAAGAGGAGGTAATGTTGCATTATTAATTAAGGAACAGTTACTGTCGTAAGGAGGGACGATATCTTGGACGTGTTTACAAATGAGGCTTTATCGGTCAAGGTGAGGGTCCAAACAATGACAGATACATTGCTGGAGATATTTTATAGAGCCCCAGAAAGATGAAAATACAGGAGCAGATATATAACCAATTCACTGAGGTGTGTAAAAACCATTTCACTGAGGCGTGAAGGAAAGCAAGGCTGGAGATGTTACAGAGAAAGGAAAGTATGGTTGGTGATATCACAGTTATAAGAAAGACTTGCTGGAGATGTTACAGAGATAGGAAAGCAAGGCTGGAGATGTTACAGATAGAGAGGAAGGCAAAGCTGGAGATGGACAGAGATAGGAAAGTATGGCTGGAAATGTTACAGAGATATAAAAGCAAGGCTGGAGATGTTGTAGAGACAGGAAAGCAAGGCTAGGAATATTACAGAAACAGCGTGGCCTGTGCCTGCTAGAATAGATTAGTGAGATACTTTTAAATTCATTCACAGAATGTGTAGAAAGGTGAAGCATCTGGAGGATAGAGAGATGCGGAGGGGTGTGGGGGCTGACGGAATTTACAGTGATAGATGGGGCTGGAGTATGAGATAAATATTGTAGTGATCCGGAAGGTTACTGAGATACATATGGATGTAGCGGCTGGAGGACATGATAGGGAAAGATAGAGGTTTACATAGATAGTTTAAAAATGGAATTGTGCAATGTCTTAAAAGAGGAAATATTGCAGAAATCAGTGGAATAGACAAGGCACTTGGAGGAACTGAAGGAGTGAGACGTTGGGCTGTCCAATCACAAGCGTCATAGAGTGAGTGTCATACAGCACAGAAGAGGCCCTTTGATGGATAGTGACAAAAAAATTAAAAGCCCTGCAGACACTGGAAATCCCTCCTTCCTAACGTCTTGGGACGAGGGATAGATGTAGGAGAGACGTCCTACAGACTCCTCAAGCAACTATGTGACAGAACGAAACCTCACGGTGTCAGATCAAACTCTGACACGGAAACCTCCTGCTGAATCCCTTCCCTCAGCTGATGAATCAGTGTCCCTCTACATTGAACAATACTTGCAGGAGTCACTGACAGAGTGAATGAGCTGGAGAATGTATACTGGGTGGGCCATTTCAAAACCTCCACCAAGAGGGGCCCAGCAGCAGCATTGCTGATCGAGATGGTCAGGTCCAAACGAACATAGCTGCGAGACTGGTTCGGCACCGGGTGGAGAGGGAACGATTGACAGGGAGAAACATACTTGACCTCAGACTCACCAACCTATCGGCTGCAGAGACATTAATCGATGAGCACATTGGGAACAATGTATACCGCACACAGTATATCTGGAGACAAAGTGTCACTTTTATTTTGTGTGCCTCTGCGTATGTGTGTGCACGCGCGTGTGTGCGTGTGTGTGTACACGTATCAGCGCACATGTGAGATACACATGTCCCGAGCTTAATGGGACAGATTTCAATGAGATCTAGAACTCAGCACTGGCCTGTGTGAGGTGATTCGAGTCATCAGCAGCAGAATTTTAGTTTCGCACAATTTTCACTGTCACTGTCTGACATATGCTCCACTTTATCCTGACCATCAGGCCAGGGAATAAACTCTTGTTCAATGGAGAATACAGGAGGGCTGGCCAGAAGCAGCACCAGGTACACCTCAAAATGAGGTGACATTACTGAACAAACCACTTACACACCAAATAGCATAGACAGCCAGTGACAGACAGATCTAACTAACAATTCGATCTAATCGCTACAATCCTGTCATATGCAGTCAGGTCGAATGGTGGTGTCAATCAAACAACTCTGGATGAGGAGGATCCCCACATAACATCTTCCTCAATGATGGAATGGCCCAATACAACAATAGAAAAGCTCAGTCTGAAACGACCACAACAAAGTTCAGACAGAAGTATCAATAGGAGGATCTATGTTAGTCTCTTCCAGACGGCAGTCTTCAGCTAATTCGATTCACTGTGTGTGGTAATTCCAAACGGCTGGAGGGATGGGGAATACAAAGACTGTGGGCCCTGATAACATTCCATTCAAGCTGTTCCTGCTGGGATATAGCACTGGCATCGACCTGTCAATGTGGGAAACTATCCGGTTGTGTCCTGTACACACACAGACAAACCATCAGACAATCAATGACTACCCCATTGCTCTCATCTCTATCATTAATAAAGGGATGGAAGATGTCACTCACAGTGCGATGAAGAAGTACTTCCTCAGCACCAACCTGCTCACTGAAGCTCAGTTTGGGCTCTCATCCCTTGGGATCATTGAAGCCTTCGTTTAACGATGTACAAAAGACCATGCAGCTGAATTCCAGAGGTGAGGCAACAGTGACTGCACTTAACATCATCATATCTGCATTTGACCAAGTGTCCTATCAAGGATTAATGGTAAAACTGGAGCAAATAGGAACCGTTTGCACTGGTTGAAGTTATACCTGAAAGGAAGTTGGCTGGGGTTGGAGGAGAGCATCCATCTCAGCTCCAGGACAGCTCTGCAGCAGTTCCCCAGGGGAGGAGTTTCTGGGTAAACCTGTAGATCAGAAGTGGAAAGGTAAGGCACGATACCCCAACATGATGATGGGGCTGCTCTCTCTTTGGACAGAGACGACTGGTGGCAGCTTAACTGGACAGTCATCTTGCCTCAAGTAAGGGAGAGGTTGAATAGGACAGTCCTTTTCAGTCACCTCAGTCAATACAGAATTGAACCCACACTGTTGGCATTAATCTGCATTACAAACCGGCGGTCCAACTGATTGAGGGAGCCAAGTCCTCACTCAGTTATTTGGGGAAGCTACTGTAACATTATTGTTTTCAGATATGTTGTTAGATACCATGGAGGAGGTGGAACTAGAAGCCAGCTTCCGAGCTCAGAGAGAGGGACAGCATCAGTGAGCTGTAAGAGTGCTCTCTGCCCTCGGCCCAATAATTTTCAGCTGCTTCATAAATGACAATCCCTACATTGTTAAGTCACAACTGGGGATGTTTCCCAATGATTGGACAATGTTCAACACCATTCGTGATTTACTGAGATACTGAAGCAGTCCTTGTCCAAATGTACCAGGACCTGGAAATATGTAAGTGTGAGCTTCACAGTGACAATACCATTTCCATTACACATGTGTCAGACAACGATTACTTCTAACAATGGAAAATTAAACCACATCCTCTAATGGTCAATGCCACCACCATAACTGAACACATACCAAGCAATATGGCGGGGATTACCGTTAACGTGAACTGGACCTACCGTATGATTCAATTACCCATTCCTGTGAAGGGCTTATGCTAAACCATTGAACCTCCTGTACCTCAGTTGCTGCCTGACCTGTTTTTTTCCAGCTTTTTGACGCATATAAATTCATTGGCTACAAGCATATGTCAGAGGCTAGAAATTCTGCAGTAATAACTCACCTCAAAATTTCCGAAAGCCTGTCCCCTATTGCTAAGACACATGTTGAATGTGTATGATTAAATACTTCCATTTGCCTGTGTGGGTGCAGCTTCACCCCTCATCCACTGATGCTCAGTAGCAGCATTATATGCCATCTACTCGGTGCTCTGCAGAAATTTACCAAGGCTCCTTAAAACGAACCTCTGAACCCCCGAACATCAACAAGGACAAGGGAAGCAGATACACGGGACCCCCACCATGTTCGCGTTCTGTTCCAAGCCATCTACCATCCTGATTGGGAAGTATATTGCCATTCCTTCAGTGTCACTGTTTCAAGTTCCTATCTATCAATAAATGCCATCCCAATCACATTGCATGATTAAATTAACATAAAATTATTGTCTCGACCTGTTCAATGCTGGACACGGTTTTGGGTTTTTGAACTCACGCTGGTTGGTCCAGGCAGTTCCCTGCTGGTTGTGAACAGCTGAAGGGATATGATGCTTGAAACAATCTGTCAGTCTCTCAAAGGCATGGCTTACATACCGAGCATCAGAGACACTGGCATTCTCATCCCACATTACTGAGCTCTAAGATAGACAGAAGCAACTGAAAATGTACTCATATCTGACTGGGGCATGTTTAAACACACAGGGACATTGTTGCCATGAAAATGATTATAATTATTAGCAGGGAGAAAGTGAGGACTGCAGATGTGGGAGATCAGAGTCAAAAATGTGGTTCTGAAAAAAACAACTCAGACGTAAAGGCATCATCTGAGGAGCAGGAGAATCGACTATTAGTAAACAGTATTAATACAAGGGAAAAAATTGTTTATTTTCAAAGTCCTTGTACTGAATAATAATTTGGTCTTGGCTGTGGCAATGAGACTCATAATTTCTATGCTAATTACTGTGAGTTTTCATCATATTGTTGTTATAACAGTGTGCGGAATGAATGGGTGATTTTGTGCTTATTGGACAATCTAAAAGTTGGTATTAGGAAAGGATATCAGACATTCAGTAAAGAGATATTACTTAATGGCTGTTAACGGTTAGAAAAATGCTGCAAACATTTACACAGAGATTTCCAGCTCAAGTCACACACAAGGTTGTTGGGCTGGGATCATACTGGCCATCAATGGAGCTGCACAATTCTGTTTGGATACTGACATTGTGGGGCTAATATACACTGGATATGGTTTATGAGGGATTCAATGTAAGATGCCATATGCTGCGGGAGTCCATCACCTTTATAACACCTTCATTCAGGATCAGGGCCAAGGTTCAAAATTACAGAGTTTAGGTGGCAAACAAGAAGAGATATATTTGCAAGACATGGCTGTTTACAGGTTGTTGTTATTGAACTGCGTCTGGACCAGTGCCATGTGCTAATCCATTGGCCAGTCTGCCCCACACACATCCCCCCAATGTTCAGGTATGTCTCTAACCAGTCTATTAGATTATTAGATTACATTACAGTTTGGAAACTGGCCCTTCGGCCCAACAAGTCCACACCGAAGCGCAACCCACCCATACCCCTACATTTACTCCTTACCTAACACTACGGACAATTTAAGCATGGCCAATTCACCTGACCTGCACATCTTTGGACTGTGGGAAGAAACCGGAGCACCCGGAGGAAACCCACGCAGACACGGGGAGAACGTGCAAACTCTACACAGTTGGTTGCCTGAGGCGGGAATTGAACCCGGGTCTCAGGAGCTGTGAGGCAGCAGTGCTAACCACTGTGCCACCGTGCCGCCCACCATTGTGAGGGATTGTGTGAGTAACTGCCCAGCTCCAGTTTGGAAGCTCTCTGGACACATTTTGGAGATGGTTCGTGTTTTGGAGGTCGTGGTGAGTGCTAGTAATACATTATCTGAATTCAGGCTTTTCCTCAAAGTCATTTTCAACAGCTTTGCTGCCTGCAAGACGGTGGGTTCACTGATCTGAAAATGAAGCGGCTGTTTACTCCAGTCACTGAATTGTGCGTTAGTTACGTGTACGCTCTGGTAGTTCAATTATTGTACACTTCAATTGTTTTCATCTGAAAAAAACAATGAGTGGTTTATTTTAAAATATGTAACAAATAAAGTGGTATTAACACTTCATTACACAAAATGTGAAAATGACCCGGTATATATTTCCCATGGACTAATCAAGTCACAGTCAGATATTGTCTGTAAAGCAGGATTCTGTGAACAGGAATATCTCCAAGGCAACATCACCACCCTCTCTGTTAGGTTCTATCCCACTGACAGGACACAGACAGGCAGAGGGGGACGGCTCCTTGGTATACAGTCAATATAGGTTGTCATGGTGGCTCAGTGGTTAGCACTGCTGCCTCATAGCACCAGGGTCCCAGGTTTGATTCCAGCCTCGGGCAACTGCCTGTGCAGCATTTGCACATTCTCTCTGTGTCTGCGCGGGTTTCCTCCCATAGTCCAAAGATGTGCAGCTTAAGTGAATTGGCCATGTTAAACTGCCCATAGTGTTCAGTGCATTAGTCAGAGAGGCGTGTGTTCCTCTTCAGAGGGTTGGTGTGGACTAGTTGGGCCGAAGGGCCTGTTCCCATCCTGTAGGGAATCTAATCTAATGATAGTACTCAGCATTGATGCTGGATCCTGTGGCTGCTAGACTGCTCTGTGGCAGGTTATGGTGGAATCAATAAAAGGGCAACATATAACTGACCACATCATCACCGGTCTGCCTGCTGCAGATACACCTCTCCATTTCACATATTAGTAAGAATGGTCACTGCACAACGGGGAGCAAGGGCTACCTTCGCATTTTGCAGACCCTCCACACCATGATATGTAGCCCCACGAGTACTGAATGGAACAGACTTTACAAAGATTGAATAACCAATGATGATGCAGCCATGAGGTGCAGAGGGCCATCGGATCAGCAGAATCATACTCTGTACAGCTCATACAGTCTGCAACTTCACAGCCAGACAGACCCCCCACTGTACGTAACCATCACGGCCCGATATACCTCCCACTGTACAGTAACCATCACGGCCCGACATACCTCCGACTGTACAGTAACCTCACAGTCAGACATACCTCCCACTGTACAGTAACCATCACGGCCTGACATACCTCCTACTGTACAGTAACCATCACGGCCCGACATAGCCCCCACTGTACAGTAACCATCACGGCCTGATATACGTCCCATTGTACAGTAACCATCACAGCCTGACATAAGCCCCACTGTACAGTAACCATCACGGCCTGACACACCTACCACTGTACAGTAACCATCACGGCCCGGCATACCTCCCATTGTACAGTAACCATCACGGCCCGACGTATCTCCCACTCTACAGGCACAATCAAGAGAGGCACGGTGGCTCAGTGTTTAGCACCGCTACCTCACAGCGCCAAGGTCCTATGTTCGATTCTGGCCTTTGGCGACTGTCTGTTTGGAGTTTGCGTATTCCCCACCCCCCACCCCCGCCCCGTGTCTGCGTAGGTTTCCTCCCACAGTCCAAAGATGTGCAGGCCAAATGAATTGGTCATACTAGATTGTCAAGTGTTTTAGTCAGAGGGAAATGGATGTGGGTGGGTTACTCTTCGGAGGGTTGATGTGGACTGGTTAGGCCGAAGGGCCTGTTTCCACACTGTAAGGAATGCAATCTCCTCTCCAAGGTTCAAGTCAGGATTATGATGCAATAATCACTTGGCTGAATGAGTGCAGCTCCAACAGTACTCTAGTATGGACTAGCAACGGGCAACACAATTGTGTGGGGAGGATCATGTCTCACAAAATTGATTGATTATATTGAGGAAGTGACAAAATTGATTGATGAGGGCATGGGACTGGATGTTGGCCGTTTTGATCTTTGGAAGGCCTTTGATATGGTTCCTTATGGCAGGCTCATACAGAATGTGATGTGATCTGCGGTCAGTTAGTAAGATGGATAGAGAACTGCTTGGCCATATAAGACAGAGTAGTATTGGAACAGTGATTTTGTGACTTGAGATCTGTAAATAGATTGGCAGAGTTGCAGACTGTGAGGATGATTGCCAGAGAATATAGCAGGACATAGGTCAGCTGCAGACTTGGATAGAGAAAACACAGAAGTAACTTTATTTGGACAATTGTGACGTGATGCATTTTGGAAGGACTAATGCAGGAGAAAAGTATAACGTGGATGGAAAAAAACTACTGATCTCATCAACATCTGAAGGCATCTTGGTGTACAGCTCCACAGTTCCCTGAAAGTGGCAACACGGTGGATAGGGTGATCAAGAAGACTGACGGCAAACATGCACACGTGCATTGGAGCATGCAGTATGAATATTAACAGGTCATATTGCAGCTGTAGAGAAAATTAGTTCGGGCATATTGGGAATATTGTGTACAGTACTGGTTGCCACACGATGTTGAAGTGTTGGAGAGGATATGGAAAAGTTTTACCAGCATGTTGTCTGGTTTGGAGGGTATTAGCCAGAAGGAGAAATTGAACACACATGGTTTGTTTGCACCTGGGCATCATTGGCTATGAGGCTACCAGATCGATATTTATAAAATTATCAGAGGCATAGATAGAAGGAGGCTTTTAAAAAGTTAGAGGCTTTTTCCCCCAGTGTAGAAGTATCAATTACTCAGGACCGTAGATTTTAGGTAAAAATTGAGAAAGTTCAGGAGATGTGATAGGTAAGTGTTTTTTTTTTGCTATTCCAGACAGAATGTGAAAGTGTCTGGAATGCACTGTTAGAGGGGAAGAAGCCAATATAGCAAGGTTTAAGAGGGATCTTGGCACGAGTCTGAGTAAGTTAGAAATAGAATGACATAGAAGGTATTGGAGCAAATACATTTGTTTTAACTGTGGAATGATATCATCTGTTAGTGCGGACTTGCTGGGCTGAAGGGCCTGTTCTTGTACTGGACTGTTGTTTAATTTTATCATTATCAACAAATGAATACAAATGATGAAATTAATGATTGTTCTAAACACACGTAAAAATCCAAAATCAAAACAAAGCCAATTACACGGCATGAGGGGAGAAGTGACCAAGATTGGATAAAATTACTAAAATGTTTGACTGAAAATGAAGATTGAGAAACTTCCTGAAGGACAGGATGTAAATGTATGTGGAAAGGCAAGGACTGATTAGGAATAGTCACACGGCTTTGTGCGTGGGAAACCATGTCTCTCAAACTTGATAGAGTTTTTTTTTAAGAAGTAACAAAGAGGATTGATGAGGGCACGGCAGTGGACCTCTTCGATATGAACTTCAGTAAGTTGTTCGAACAGATTCGACTGTTTACCCAGTTTAGATCTCACCGAATACAGTGAGGATTAGCTACTTGGATACAGAACTGGTTCAAAGGTAGAAGACATAGATGGTTGTGGAAGGATGTTTTTCAGATTGGAGACCTGTGAACAGTGGATCGATGCTGGGCCTACTCCATTTCGTCATTGATATAAATGATTCGGTTGTGAGCATAAGGGGTACAGTTAGCAAGTGTGCAGATGATACCAAAATCGGAGGTGTAGTGGACAGCGAAGAAGGGTACCTCAGATTACAACGGGAACTTGATCAGATGGGCCTATGGCCTGAAAACTGGCATATGGTGTATAACTTAGATAAATGCAAGGTTCTGCATTTTTGGGAAAGCAAATCTTGCCACAACTTATACACTTATTGGTAAGGTCCTCCAGAGTAATGCTGAACAAACAGACATTGGACTGTAGGTTCATAGCTCCTTGAAACTGGAGTCACGGATGGATAGCATAATGAAGAAAATGCTTGGTATGCTTTCCATTATTGGTCAGACCATTGAGTATAGGAGTTGGGGCTGATATTGCGGATGTACAGGATATTGGTTGGGCCAGTTTTAGAATATTGCGTGCAATTCTGGTCTCCTTCCTATCGGAAAGATGTCATGAAACTTGAAAGGTCTCAAAAAGACTTACAATGATGTTGCCAGGGTCGGAGGATTTGAGCTATTGCCCGTGGTTGAAGAGGTAAGGGTTGTTCTCCCTGGAGTGTCAGGAGCTGAGGGGTGACCTTGTTGAGATTGATAAAATCTTAAAGGGCGTGGATAGGATGAATAGACAAAGTCTCTTCCCTGGAGTGGGCGAGTCGAGAACTAAAGGACATCGGTTTAGCGTGAGAAAGGAAAGATATAAAAGAGACCTGAGGGACAACTTTTTCAGACAGAGTATGGTACGTGTATGGAATGAGCTGCTCGAGGAAGTGGTAGAGGCTAGTATGATTTAACATTTAAAAGTCATCTGTACGGGTATATGAATAGGAATGGTTTGGAGGGAGATAGAGCAAAGAGTCTGTTTCCATGCTGTATATCTCTGACTGCATGAGTCTATAAATCATTCAAAATGATCAATGAAAAAACAATCCATTGAAAACCAGCCACCGGCTGAAGGTGCCCCATGCACTTCCCTGCAGTCTGCTCCCCTGACACTTTCAGACGTATCAGAGTCTTTGTTGCAGATGCAGTGTATTTGGTACGATCACTCTTGCCATGTGGTATAAGGGTTAGAATGACATGGAACAGTGATATATAACAGGTGCACATTTCCCTGACTGAGGACAATGACACAGTACAGCCAGTAGCCTGGTTGTGTGTCTGTGCCACCTGCCATCACAAGGCGCTGATAGGGAAAGGTAAAACATGCTGTGAGCATGCTTGGAGGCAGGGAAATGCATGCTCATGTAGCAAGGGAGCAGCCCTGATAGGCAGCCTGATCAGGGATGTGAACTGGGTAACTTTCCTTGGCATTAACTGCATGTCATGCAGCCATACATTCCTATTTTTGGTCTACACTTCTCGGCAATAGAGTCAGGAGACAGAACTGAGTATGGTGGTCATCACGAAGGAGAAGATGCGAGAAAAACGGAATGGCCCGAGGTTGGATAAACCCCTGGTTCAACTGGACGACACCCCAGGGTTCTATGGGAGATACCTGAAGTGACAGACGTGGCGTTGTTGGCAATCTTTCAGGAATTTGTAGAATCAGGGAAGGTCTGAGAGGACTGGAAACTCACCAAAACGATATCGCAGTTTAAAATGGGAGTAAGGCAAAGGACAGAAAATTACAGAACAATTACCTTATCTCAGTTGCGGTTACAATCCTGGCATCTATTGTGAAAATGAGATTTATGAATACTTGGAATTGCATGGTAAAACATGGCAAAGTCGACATAGTTTCATTAAGGGAAGTTCATACCTGACCAATCTGCTAGAGTTATTTGAGGAAGAAACGAACAGGTAAGACTGAGGAAAGCGAATGGATGTTATCTGCCTGGGCTTTAAGAAGGTCTTTCACGAGATGTCACACAGGAAGCTACTGAGTAAGGGTCCATGGTGTTAGAGGTATGGAGAAAAGTTTGGCTGTTTGGCAGAAAACAGAGAGTGGGGATAAAATATTTTTTTTCAGTCTGGCCGCCGGTGTTCAGCAAGGCTCAGTGTTGAGAGCAAAACTTCTCACTTTTTATTGAATCTCTACATTGTTGAAACCTGCCCTTCTGCCTAACTAGTCCACATCGATCCTCCAAAGAGCAACCCATCCAGACCGATTCCCCTTCCCTATCAATATTCATTTTACCCCGACTAATGCACCTAACCTACACATCACTGTGGGCAATTTATCAGCCTCGTCCCTCCAACATGTCCATCCTCCAACATTCTGTTCAATCCATCAACTCCACATTCCCTGCCATCTACCTCCATCAGTTGCCATCTGATTGCAATAATTCCTGCGTTCTACTATATAAGCACATTCCACTATAAGCCCTCACCCACAATCCATTTATCCCACTCTTCACGACTCTGTCGAGTTTTCAGAGATCCCGGCAGTTCACACTGATCCCCAGTAGAGATCCCAGCTGCTCACAACGAGATTTTCATTTTAGAGAGCACGAGCACCTGTCTGTTCACACTGAGATTCCAATTTCAGGGAACTGGATAATCCCATTGTTCACAACAAGTTTCCCAATTTAGGGAGATAGACCAAACTGGCTGCTCACAACGAGATTCCTGGTTTAGGGAATGGGACCATGCCGGCCATTCACACTGAGATTCCCAGTTTAGGGAGCTGGACTATCATGACTGTTCACTCTGAGATTTCCGGTTTAGGGAGGCAGACCATCATGGTTGTTCACATTGAGATTTCCAGTTTAGAGAGCCAAACCATTCCGCTGTTCACACTGAGAAGCCCATTTTAGACAGCTGGACAATTCCAGCTGTTCACACTGAGAATCCCAGTTTAGAGAGTAGAACCTTTCCGGCTGTTCCCACGGAGATTCCCAATTTAGAGAGCTCGGTAATCAAGGCTGTTCACACTGACTTTCCCAGTTTAGAGAGCTGGATCATCCCACGTTCACAATGAGCATCCCAGTTAAGAGAGTGGACAATAACAGCTGTTCACACTGAAAATCTCTGTTTAGGGAGCTTGATCATCCCCCTTTTTAACACTGAGCATCCCAGTTTAGAGAGCTGGTCCATCCTGGCTGTTCACAATGAGCATCCCAGTTTAGAGAGGTGGAAAATTCCAGCTGTTCACACTGAGAATCCCAATTGAGCGAGCACTGTCAGCCCGGCTGTTAACCCCGAGATTTCCAGTTTAGTGAGTTGTATCATCCCGGCTGTTCACACTCAGAAGCCTAGTTTAGAGAGCTGGACCACCCTAGCTGTTCACAGTGAGATTTCAAGTTGAGGGAACTGGACCATCCTAGTTGCTCAGAAGGAAATTCTCAGTTTAGTGAGCGGGACCATCTCGGGTGTTCAAACTGAAATTCCCAGTTTATGCAGCTGGATCATCCAGTTGTTCGCAACGAGATTCCAAGTTTAGAGAGCAGGTCATCGCGGTTGTTCACACTGAGATTCTCAGTTTAGGGAACTGGACAATCCCAGTGCAAACAATGCGATTCTTAATTTCGAAACCCGGACTGTCATGGCTGATCGCACTGAGATTCCCAGTTCAGGGAGCCTGACCATCCCGCCTGTTCACACCGAGATTTCAAGTTTAAGGAGCTAGATCCACTGTCCATACTAAGTTTCCAATTTTAAAGAGCTGGAACATCATGGTTGTTCACACTGATATTCCCAATTTAGAGAGATGGACCTTCCCATCTTTTCACACTGAGAATCCCAGTTGAGAGAGTAGAACCATTCCAACTGTTCACACGGGGATTGACAGTTTAGAGAGTAGAACCATTCCGATTGATTACACCGAGATTCCCAGTCGAGAGCGTAAAAGCATTCCGACTGTTCACGCCGAGATTTCCAGTTTAAAGAGTTGGATCATCCCGGCTGTTTACACTCAGATTCCCAGTTTAGGGAACTGTATCATCCCGTTGTTCACACTGATATTCCAAGTTTAGAGAAGTACACAATCCCGGCTGATCAAACTGAAATTCGCAGTTTAGGGAAGTTTATCATCCCACCTATTCTCGTCGATATTCCCAGTTTAGGGAGCTGTGTCTTCCCTGCTGTTCTCTCAGACATTCCCATTTTTGAAATCTGCACACCCCGACAGTGGTTGAGATCTTTATGCAAGTGGAAACAGCATCAGTTCATCTAGTCTTTTCCAGACACAAGCTCTACTGACTAGGAAAATACTGACATGCTCCCCAGGACTTTCATGTTAATATGCACGTACTCCCTAATGCACCCGAGCACATTCTGACACAACCACTAGGACGCTGCTATAAATAGCGACACACTCCCTGGGACCCCCTGTAAATCACAAAACCCTCTCCAGGACGTCCCTGCAAAAAACAAATAGAACGCGATGGATCCACCTGTAAACCCTGACACACTGTCCCGGACACACATGTAAATGGTGACAGAAGCACTGGTACACCCCTGTAAATGCAGACACACTCCCCGGGACCCGCCTGTAAATACCGATACACGTCACAAGACCTCATTGCAAATAATGACACATTCACTAGCACCGTCCTGTGAATACCGATACACACCCCAGGACACCCTTGTAAATAACAAACCACTCGTTGGGACAACCCAGTAAATACTGACACACTCCACGGGATCCCCCATAAATACTGACACAATCCCCGGTAAACTCCGTGTATATACCAACACACTCCTCGGTAAACTGCCTGTTAATAACAACACACTTTCTAGAACTGCTCCACAAATACTGACACATTCGACAGGAACCCCCTGTAAATACTTGCACACTCCACGGGACTAACCTGTGAATACTGACACAATCCCAGAGACCGCTCCTGTAAATGATGACAGGCTCCCCACGACCACTCTCTAAATACCAACACACTCCCTGGTAAACACCTGATTAGTACCGACACGCTTCCCAGGACCACCCAGTAAATATCGACACATTCTGTATGTATTCCCTGTTGACACATTCCCCGTACTCCCACCCTTGCAAGTACAGATACTCACCAGGCCACCCCTGTAAATACTGACACACTACCTGGGACTCCCCTGTAAATACTGACAAAATCCCCCAGGACATTCCCCCTCACCTATATTTCCTGAAAAGCTTCTCAACAACACTCTGTCAATACTGACACACAACCCAGGACCCCACTTTAATATGGAGACACTCTGCAGGACCCCCCTGTAAATACAGAGAAACCACGGGATATTCGTTCAAATATTGACACAGACCCTGGGAATCCCCTGTAAACAATGACACCGGCCCCGTGGCACCTTTGTAAGTACCGCCGCAGAACCCTGTGAACCCCATGTAAATACTGACACATCTCCTGAAAGCCCCTGCAAAAACTGTCAAATTCCCCAGGACTCCCTGAAAATGCTGACGCATTTCCTGGTACACCCTTGCAAATACTGATACACACCTGCGACACTCTTGTAAATAACAAACCACCCCCGGGAACATCCTGTAAATAATGACACCCACCCGGCGCACCCTTGTAAATGAGACACAGTTCCATGGAACACTCCTCTAAACACTTACACAGTCGACAGTACAGCCCTGTAAATACTGACATACACCGTGGGACCATATTGTAAACACAGACATGCTCTCCCGGACGACCTGGCAAATACGGACACACTCCTTGCGACCACCCTGCAAATACCAACTCATTCTTTGGGAGCCCCTGTAAATACTGACACTCCCAGCATCATCGTGTAAATATCAAAACATCCTTGGGACCTCAGTGTGAATACGGTGATACTCACTGTGACGACCCTGTAAATACTGACACACAATCCGTAACCACCTAGAACATACCGACAAGCTCCCCAGATTCCGCGCAAGTACCTAAACACTCTGTGGGATAATCTGTAAAAGCCAACCCACCTCACGGGACTACCCCTGTAAGTACCAACACAATCCCCGGGAACATTGTAAACACCAACACACTCCATAGAACCCAAGCAAACAACGAGACACTCCCCTAAATACGCTGCAATTACCAACATAGGCTCCGGAACACCCTCTGCAAGTACCAACACACTCCCCGGAATCAGTACAAATACCGACACACACATGTGGCACCCCATAAGTACCACACATTCGACAGAACACTTCCTGCAAATGCCGACACACTCCCCAATAAACACCTTATTATTACCAACACACTTATCAGGGACTCCCTGTAAATACCGGCACAATCCCCGCGAAATCTCTGTCGATACTGACACACTCTCCTCGCCCATGTTGTAAATAAACACCGACACACTTCCTGGACAACTGCCCTGCAAACGCATATACTCAACGAGACCGCTTTACAGTACCTGCACACTCCCTGGGACCCCCCGTAAATACTGACACAATCCCCGGGAATTCCACCCCCCCAGTATTTACTGACATTACTGACAAATTCCTCAGCAGCACCCTCTAAATTCTGACACACTCAGGGCCACCCGCAAATACAGACACACTCTCTGGTAGACGCCTGTAAAGACAGACAAACGCCCTGGGACACACTTCTAAATAATGATACTGGGAATCCTCTGAAAAGAATGACAAGCTCCCCGGGGCACCCTTCTAAATAATGAGATCCACCTCGGCGCACCATTGTAAATAATGACACCTTCCCCAAGAGCATCTTGCAAATACCAACACAAACCCGGGGCATCCTTACAAATAACGACACCATCCCCGGTGCACCTTGTAAATATCAGCACACTCCCTGGGAACCCTCTGTGAATACTGACACATAACCTCGTTCCCTCCTTTACATACCGACACCCTTTCTGGGATCCACCTTGTGAATACTGACACACTGCATGGGACACCTTGAGAATATGGGCACTCTTGTAACTACCGATACCCACTCCAGGAACACTCCAGTAAAGACTGAAATACTCCACGGGAAACCCCCATAAATGCTGACAGTTCCCAGTACTCCCTGTACATACCGAAACACACCTGGGTCACCGTTGTATATAACAAACCACTCCCCAGGACCAACCCTGTAAATAATGACACCCTGCCCGGACAACATTTGAAAATAATGGCACAATTCCCGGGAACCTTTTTGTAAATGCCAACACACGCGATGGGGCTAATCCTGAAATAATGATACACTCCACGGTACCCGCCTATAAATAAAGACACATCTCCAGGACCACCTTGTTAATATGGACGCACTCCACAGGAGCCCGCTGTCAATACCGACACACTGAATACTGAAACAGTCCTCGGGAAATCATTGTGATTACTAACACACTCCCCAGAACACCCCTGTCAATACTGAAACCCATCCCAGGCCATCCCCTGTAAACACCAAACAATCCCAGGAGTCCCTGGTAAATACAGACAAACTTTCTGGACATTACTATAAGTACTGACAGCCTCCCAAAACACCCCGGTAAACAGCAAAACACTTTCCAGATCCGCTGTAAATACTGGTCCAATCCCTGGGAACCCCTGTGAATACTGACACACTGCACGGGATCCTCCCTATCAATACTGACACACTCCATGGCACATCTTGTGAATGCCAGCACAATCCCCGGAACCACCATCTTGAACACCGACACACTACCCGGGAAACAACTATAAATAACGACGCACTTACTGAACCCACCACTGCAAACACTGGCCCACAACCATGGACAGCCTCTGTCAACACGTTTTTCTAGTGACACTCTTCCACCGGAAATACCAACACACTCTTGGGAACCCCTTGTAAATAATGACACACTCACTGGAAATCCCTTGTTAATACCCATGTCTTTTCAGTGCCCCAGTATTTTAACACACTGATGCAGTCCTCAGGAGCCCAAAACCCACCCAATAATAACGATGCACTCACCGGGACAGCCCTGTAAATACTGACAAACGCATTAGGACTCCGCTGTGGATACCGACGTTCTGCCCATGACACCCCACTGGAAATACCAACAGACTACCGGGTTACCTCGCTGCAAATAACAACACATTCCCCAGAATCCCCTCTTTACAACCGGCGTTAAGCCTGTGACCCCTGCTTTCAGAATACTGACACACTCTACAGAACTTCCCCCTGAAAATTCCGACACTTGCCCTGGGATACACCCATGCAAACTGACACACTCCCCGGGAAACACTTATAAATATTGACACACTCGCTGGACCCACCCTGTAAATACTGGTGAACGCCCTTGGAACCCACCTGTCAATACCGATTTTCTGCTCATGACAACCCCCCTGGAAATGCCAACACATTCCCGAATTTCCTCGCTATAAATAACAACACACTCCCTAGAACCCGTCCTGTTAATACCGACATTCTGTTCGTGACCCCTACTTTGAAATTACCAACACACTCCCAGAACACCTCCTGTACATACCGACACACTCTCTGGGAACGCGGTATAAATACCGACCATGAAACCATGAAGCATCCCTGTAAATACTGACACAATCCCAAGAACCCCCGGTAAATACTGACATACTGCCTGGGAGCACCCCCACCCCGTATGTACTGAAAACTCCCCAGGACTCCCATGCAAATACCAACACATTCCTCAGGTGCTGCCGATAAATACTGACACACACTCCGTGGGACGGTTTGTAAATACTGAAAAACTTCCTGAGACCACCACGTCAACACTTAACCACACCTCAGAACAACGCTCTAAACACTGACAAACTCCTAGCGACCATTCTGTAAATACTGTCACACTCCCTGGTACCTCACTGTAAATACCCGGGACCCAGCTGTCAATACTGAAACATGCCACGTTGCCACACTGTATGTACCGATACTTGTCCAGGACCCCATTGTAAATACGGATCCAGTGCTCGGGGCTCAACATGCCAAACCTGACACACTCCCTTTCACGTCTCGTCAAAACAGCAACACACTTCCCAGGACTCCCTTGTGAATACTGACACACTCCAGGGATCGCCTCCCTGTAAATAAAGACATTCTTCCCGGGAGCCTCCCTTAAATATTGACAACGTAATGATCGAAAAATTAATGCAAAGCGAAAAATTCCGTTTAAATGTAAACTTCAGAGAAACATGTAATGAATTGTTAAAGCTCCTGAAGGTATATGAAGGGAGGAAAAAAAACGATTATTGAAAACAAATCCCTTACAATGAGAAACAGAGGACGTTATAATGTGGGATTAATATATGGCATACCAAACAAACATGTATATTGGTTCTGCCATCACAAATGATGACACAAGTAATATTCCTAAATTACTGGGAAGAAAAAGAAAGGAAGGAACAGAAGGAAATCAGTATTATCAGGAAGATGTTGTTGTGGAAATTGATACGATTAAAGACAATAAATTCCACCAACTGCGAATCAAACAACCATGTACTTAAAGTCACCCTAATTGCAGTGAATGCCTTGTGTAACTAGAGTGTGGAGTATACCTAGAGCAAATTAATTTTCATATTTCAATATTCTATCGACTCTGAAATATTATCTATGAATAGGAGGTCAGTTATGTGACCCGACTATTTATTAAAGGAAGTAGTGAGAAAACATGGAATGACAGATAAGTTAGCCTAACACTGGAAAACAGTAAGTGATTGGACAGAACCATCATAAATTTACGAAACTAAAATAGGAAAACAGATCTTGTCTTGTTGTATACAAATCATTGAACGTAAGCATGCCAGCGCAGCAGCAGTTGAGGAAGACAAACGGTGTTTTAGCCTTTGGACTGAGAGGATTTGAACAAAGGAGCAGGGATGACTTGCTGAAATTGTGCAGGGTCTTGTTGATACCACAACCAAGAATGTTGTGTGCTGTTTTGTAATCCTGTCATGACAAAGATGTTCTCCACGCGGAGACTGCACATCAAAGGTTTTCCAGACTGATTCATGGGATAACAGGTGACGTATGAGGAAAGAATGGATTCGTGAGGATGAAAATCAATCAAGTTTAGAATGATGAAGGAGGATGTCACAGAAACGAACAAAATTCTAAAAGGTATGAACAAGGTAAATGCAGGAAGGATGCTGTCAATGACCAGGACGTCCATAACGTAGGGGGTGGAAAGGTGGCGTCACTTCGAAGAATTTCGGTTAGTTCATTTAAGACTGAGATGAGGATTTTATTTTTTAATCAAAGACTGGTTACTCAGTGGAATTGCTGCCACATAAAGCAATTAAATCCAGAACGTGGAATGTTTACAAGATGAAAATGTCCATAATTTTGAGGGTACAAGCGATCAAAAGGCACAGGTCTAGACAGGTAGCAGGTTACTGTGCGAAATGACCAGCCAAGATGATATTGAATTATGGAGAAGGATCAAACATCTCAACAAGACAGCCCTGTTCTGATTTTTTTTAATTTTCATTCTGTTAAACGTGGGATATAAGAAGCAATTGTCTTGAACTCACACAAATATCAGTAACACATTATCTAGACTACAAAAAATCCTGTAAAGCCTTACCAAACAGCAATCAGTGAGCAATTTTAGCACAGAACTTCAGCAGTTCGAGGAGGTGCAAAAATGATTTTTGATGTTCATACACTGGCTGCTCTCTCTCTCAATTTCAATCCAGTTCACAAATTACTAAATGCTTTGACAAAAGCGAAATATTATATATGAAATAAGTAAACGTCATTAAAACATTGCTGATACTGGGTGGAGGGAGTAGTAGGATAGGGTGGGGAAGAGGAACAGTGAGTATACAATGGGTCTTTTTTGGTGTTGGAATTGGCAACGAATGACTCCAAATTCCACATACCCCGTGACCCATTAGCCTGCTTTGGAGTCTTGTCCCTCCACTCCCTGCTCCATTCTTTCTGTCTCTGTCACATTTACAGCAAGTTAAGGGGTAGAGATATTCATGAGGTACACTTTCCCATCCATCTCAGTCACTAATACGCACATATGCATCTACAAAATTAAATAATCATGGACCACAGCAATGATTTAAAAAATATCATTTATTTTCAGCTCTATTCACACTAAAGATAGATAAACCAACAGTGACCTGATAAATTCAAAAAACAAAGTGAGCCAGGAATAGCGGGCCTGTTTCTGGGAAGAAGCGCAGGCTCTCTATGGCTGAAACCGCGGCCCCCAATACAGTATGTTTGGTTCCAGAATCATACAATGACCAAACATGAAACCTCTAACTGGGACTTAGTCCCTGGCGCTTCCCTCCCCTTCAATCCTCATTCACCGACTGTCGATTGGAGACAACAACATTTCGGTCCCATGATCACTCGCCGCGAGCATGCTCACAGTTCATGTTAACCCTATGCATGCTGCTGTTGACGTATAATGGCCAACTGCGAGGAAGAAGCGTCCCGACAGGACGAAGCTGGAGGCACTGGTCCTCCAACCAATCAGAGAAACTCTTGGGCGCGTTGGAAGCCCTGATAAATCTCAGAATGCTGTTGGGCTAAATTAAGCTAAGCAGAACTTCCACACCTCAACTCTCAACCAAACTTCGCTTGAAAGATTCTTCCAGTTCAAAAGACAATTGTTAATGATGACTCTATATTCTTTCCTGCAGGCGAAAATGAGGACTTCAAATGCTGGAGATCAGATTCAGTATCGGAGTGGTGCTCAAAACACACAGCAAGTCACGCGGCATCCGAGGAGCATGTAAATTGAATTTCAGACACGCAGCCTTCAACAGTAACCTATCATGCAGCCAATTTATGATCAATATTTCTACTTTACCTTATATTCCTTCATCCCAGGTTTCATGGACAGCGGTCTCACAGATCTTCTGTATTTTTTCCCCCAATCTACATTTATCTGATCGTTTTGGATTATCATCATCAAGACGTCTGCCTACCTCATCAAAAACATCGGCAAACAGTTCACCACAATCTTCTATGAACAATTCTGTTTTAGCTCTCCTGACAGAAACACATATTTCTTCACGTGGTCCCTCATTTTGACTGGTTTGACCATTTGCAACACGTTTCATACAGCTTGAAACGGTTGTCCTTTCAGTACCGAATTAATTGGCAAAATGTTTCTCATGGCAAACTAAAGGCGTGCATTCCTTTTAAAGACGAGGAAACGTGTCTGAATGAGTTGTGACTTGGGTATTAGTTATCATGAATACAAAGTAAAGACAATCAGGTTGTGATGGCGTTGACCTCGACCACACTTTCAGAAGCTGCCAGACAAGTTGAATATTTCCAGCATTTTCTGTATTTTTCATCTATATCAGATTGCCAGTATTTTGCTTCGGCGCTTGTTCTTGGGAAGAAAGGAATGAAACGTTGTGGGTCGAAAGCAGGAGCAGTAGCCTCCTTCCGTCATGAAACTCTCAGCTCTTCCTCTGCTTTTGTAGTTTTGTGAAAACTCTAACTGGCTTTAATATTGGATTTTAATGATAATCTAAGAGTTTGCATTTTGCTCTTTATGCCAAATATGGAATTAAAAATCAGATCAATTTTTATCAATTTCACCATTTATGTGCGTATGTTCAGGTTCATAATTTTAATTTAAGGCGAAGGCAACATTTCATATTGATAACTATAAATCCTAAAGATTTGCAGGCCATGGCTGTGAGAGCACGTAAACGAAATTACGAGACTTCCAGGGACAGTCTCTGTTTCTTTCACCCTGGACACTGTCTGATTCGGCATTATATTCTCTCATCCTTCTGCACATGATGCCTTCAGTTCTGTCTTGGTTTTGTTACGACTGGTTTCTAATGCACAGGCTATCCAATCATCTATTATGTTGTAGTTTCTAATGAGTGATAATCCTTCTCTCAGAGCACACTGCCTCCGTCGTTCAATACTTTGATAGGGGAGGAACACGGACACGAGAATGACTGAATGTTTCCTTTCTTTGCTGTAACCAGACTCTAGTGTTGAAATCTGAAATGAGACAAAATAAGCCAATTGGGTGAAATTCTTCCTTCTGGTTGATTTCTCCTGAGCCCACAGTCACTCCGCCAGAACGTGTCTGTGTGTTTCCCTCTGTATTGGAAATGGGGTTCAGCTCACCGAGAGGATATGAACACAAGTTGTCCATCTTAACCTTCAGTCACATTCATTGTATAACGTGATTGGATAATAGCATTTGACGAGTGCTTGAAAAATCTGAGATCATAATGGGACAGGCCAAGTGCTGAAAACTTGGATGATGGACCTCTTTCCGTTCAGTAAACAGTCGATGACTTGTTCAAACTTATGTCCTGATAAATAAAACACCATACGCTTTGACATGAAGAAGCTGTCCAATATTTCATGAGGCAGCTCTGGTGGTGTAATGGTTAAGAGTCGGTGTTTTCTTCACCGCGGCCAAAGTTGGCTGCCTGGTCAGGGAATCAGGTTTTATTGTTCCTGACAGTGGCAACAGCGAGAGGGGAGCAGCACAGATGGGGATCCTTTCAATGTCTCAGATCAGTTCATGCCTCGAGAACATCAGGGTTATTGCCCCTGCTCCTTCTAGAAGGGGAATGCACCTTGACAGTCTCTGCTCAGTCGGTCAGATCACCCTCCATTCCCCTCCAACAGAGTTTCTAAAGATTCACAGATTTGAAACGGGGCTCTGTTTAATTGTTTCCTTTTCGCTCCCAGGCATTGCAGAGATTGGGTTGGGTTGAAATTGATAATGTGAAAAAGAGCAGCGTGCGAGGCTATTCTATCTTTCCCTCTTCTGACAGCGCCTTTAGGTTGACTCTGATGTTCTCGGTTACATTAATCGATCGGAGACATTAATCGGTATATTAAGAATTGCCACAATTAATTCCAAATACAATGAAATTCTTTCAAATGTTCTGACTACAAAGTACTCAGAAACTGAACAGTTTAGAGAGATATTGAGGAAAATCAAGTTTAAGAAGATAAACCATTCACTTTGCAAGATGCTTCTAATGAAGATGTCAATTCTTTTGAATGATTCGGTGGAATTGTGTTCATCATGTTAGTACTTTCTATTATCAAACCGAGCGGCTGTATAAAAGCAATTCTGTTAAACAAAGAATTGCGGTATAATCGATTGAAACATTGCCAACAGTAAGTCTTGGCAGCCGACAATACTTATAAGTGGACAATAGACTGAAGTTGTGCATAGCTTCATATCAATAGTTCAGACAACCCAGCATTTCAAACATTCTTGTACATAAGGAAGTGGTGCATTGTTGTTGAGGAAAAATTCTTCCTGCAGATAAGGAACTCAAAGCACATCTCGACTTCGGGACAATGAGTTTGCAAGTTTAATAAAATGCGGCAGTGTTCTTGTGAAATTGAAGAGTCGAACGAACAACCCCCAGATTTGCAAACAAGCAAATCATGAAGCCACTGATTCAAGTGCGCTTGCTGCAGGTCGGTGATGATATCAGGGACAGGAGAAACAATTGTAACCGTCTCAGGGTGAACAACTAGTAAATATAATCAACTTCACCACTAACTGCAATAGTTCCCACATTGTGAAGCGGACAGGTTCGCAAAGAAAACATACTTGTTCTCATAAAGTTTTCATTCACCCTATGTCTGCACAGCCATTCAATGGGATTACCGCGGATGTTAAAAATTCTAAGTGTACTTTCGTGCTTTTCCTCGATATCTCGAGGTTAAATTGAGCTGAATAAAAATGTCGAGTATTCTCATTAATCTGGGAGTTTCCCGGCCGTACCACTCAGTTTCTCTGAATGGTAATTAAATATATGTGATCGTTGTCAGCAGTGATTACTTCCACATGTGAGGTAACTGCTGAAGTAAATGATGTTAAACGACATGACTATTGAAACATGCATTTCAACTATATCCCAGCCTATCCTCTCAGCCTTTGATATTCTATGGAAAACAGTTCATCTCAGTCGTCATTCATATCCAATGATGGTAACTCCACAGCCTCTAGAAATATCGAAGTTGAAGTTTCAGCCCATTCTGAGTTCCAACATCTCAGTCGAGACTTCGCTAAGTGGTCTTCCGATGTTTGTGTTGTTGTTTCTGACATATCCTCTGCCACTGTAAGTGTTTTTCTTTAAGTGCATCAGTTTGTGTGATGCCGCGTTTGTTTTCACTGGTCGCTACCTTGGTTTATGGCCGCATCAGTATGTTTAGAATTCGAGTTATGGTACGTAATATTTCCCCATTTTTACTCTATGTGAAAGGAACCAAATCAGCACAGCATGGAATCAGTTGTTTTCACATGAAAATATTATCCAAGGTGATGATTTTCTTTCTTCAGAACCTGCTCTCTCACATCTCGGCCTGTTATATATAAGGAATCGAAGCCACCCATTGTCGGATATTTTTGTCTTTCTCCCTCCCTTACTGACCCTCGTCTCAATATCCTCTTCCAGTTCCCTCAGGCACTGCGCAATCTAACACTTAATTTCACATTGACCCCATTCAATCTGTGGTGCTGCAGTCATTGTTGCTGGGTGCACATGCTCCAATCTCAGCTTTGGCAACTTCAACTAATCGATCCTGTTAGATGACATGGTTGTTCGAACAAAGCTCATGTAGCAACTTTAACTGGCATGAACCAGAGATTCTTGGAGCACGAGTATCAGGAGACGAGAAGATTTAGGTGAATTGGCC